>NC_091202.1:35615534-35648034 GCF_040958095.1 Procambarus clarkii
CAGGGGAATTGACAGAGTGGAAATAGACGAAATGTTCACACGGAACAGTAACAGAACGAGGGGACATGGGTGGAAGCTGGAAACTCAGATGAGTCACAGAGATGTTAGGAAGTTTTCTTTTAGCGTGAGAGTAGTGGGGAAATGGAATGCACTTAAGGAACAGGTTGTGGAAGCAAACTCTCTTCATAATTATAAAACTAGATATGATTGGGAAATAGGACCGGAGTTATTGCTGCAAACAACCGATGGCTAGAAAGGCGGGATCCAAGAGTCAGTGCTCGATCCTGCAGGCACAAATCGATGAGTACACACACACACACACACAAGACATGATGCACTACATCACACAGGTGTGTAAGGAGCCGGCAGACCAGTTCGACCCAGTCCAAAAGGAAAAAATTTAATGCAGACAAGAAACCCATGGTTTAATCAGAGATATAAGCTAGCAAAGCAACTAAGTAAAAGGGCGTGGAGAAACTATAGAATATAGGACACTAGAGAGCA
This sequence comes from Procambarus clarkii, assembly GCF_040958095.1. Classification (NCBI taxonomy): domain Eukaryota; kingdom Metazoa; phylum Arthropoda; class Malacostraca; order Decapoda; family Cambaridae; genus Procambarus; species Procambarus clarkii. The sequence goes on from NC_091202.1 coordinate 35,616,039, forward strand.
GAGAAAGATACCAGAGAGCCAGGAATGAAACGTGAGGGTGAGAAGAGAGGCAGAGAGGCAATATGAAAATGACATAGCGAGAAAGGCAAAGACTCAAGCTAAATTGCTGCACAGCCACATCAGGAGAAAAAAAAACAGTGAAGGAACAGGTAATGAAACTGAGGATAGGGGCAGACAGATTCACTACAAACGACAAGGAAGTGTGTGAGGAACTCAATAAGAGATTCCAGGAGGACTTCACAGTAGAGCAAAGTGAAGTCCCAGAGATAAGAGAGGGAATATCTAACCAGACATCACTAGAGGCGTTTGTGATTACCACTGGGGAGATGAGGAAGTATTTGCTAGATTTGGATGTGACAAAGGCTATAAGCCAGGATGTAATCTCACCATAGATACTAAAGGAAGGAGCAGAAGCTCTGTGCCAGTCACTCGCCATTGTGTATAACGAATCACTGGTAACAGGTGAGCTGCCAAAAATTTGGAAAACGACCAATGTAGTCCCAATATACAAGAATGGTGATAGACAGCAGGCACTGAACTACAGGCCAGTGTCCCTAACTTGCATACCATGCAAGATGATGGAGAAGATTGTGCAAAAAACAGTACTAGTGGAACATCTGGAGCGAAAGAACTTTGTAACACAACATCAACATGGGTTCAGGGAGGACAAATCATGCCTTACAGGATTAATTGAATTCTATGACCAGGCAACACAAATCAGACAAGATAGAGAGGGCTGGGCAGACTGCATATTTTTGGATTGCCAGAAAGCCTTTGACACTGTACCACTTAAGTGCACAAGCTGGAGATGCAGGCAGGAGTGAAAGGGAAGCTACTCGACTGGATAACGGAGTACCTAAGCATAAGAAGACAGTGAGTCACTGTGAGTGGGGAGGTCTCAGAGTGGCGATGCGTCACCAGTGGAGTCCCACAGGGATCAGTCCTTGGACCTATACTTTTTCTGATATATGTAAATGATCTCCCAGAAGGAATAGACTCGTTCCTCTCAATGTTTGCTGATGATGCAAAGATTATGAGGAGGATTAAGAGAGGAAGACAGTATGAGGCTACAAGATGACCTAGACAAACTGAAGGAATGGTGCAACAAATGGCTACTAAAGTTCAACCCAAGTAAATGTAAGATGATGAAATTACTGCTAGGTAACAGGAGCAGCAGGGTGAAAAAAAAACTCTGCCCAACTGTTTCCGCCGGCGCCGGGAATCAAACCCCTGACCACAGGATTACGTATCCAGCGTGCTGTCCGCTTAGCCACCAGCGACACCAGTGTGTGTGCGCGCGCGCGCTCTATTCCATACCTTGTAAGATGTTTATGTTTTCTTAGTGTCATAACCTTCTCTCCTCCACAGTGTTCACCAGCATTTTGAGATTTGTAATTGCGACAGACACGCTAATCGCAACTTTCCTCAGATCGCTATGAAATATAGTGTTGTAGGGACTGTTGAAGTGGACTTGTGGTGTTGCAGGGACTGTTGAAGTGGACTTGTGGTGTTGTAGGGACTGTTGAGGTGGACTTGTGGTGTTGCAGGGACTGTTGAGGTGGACTTGTGGTGTTGCAGGGACTGTTGAAGTGGACTTGTGGTGTTGCAGGGACTGTTGAAGTGGACTTGTGGTGTTGCAGGGACTGTTGAAGTGGACTTGTGGTGTTGCAGGGACTGTTGAAGTGGACTTGTGGTGTTGCAGGGACTGTTGAAGTGGACTTGTGGTGTTGCAGGGACTGTTGAAGTGGACTTGTGGTGTTGCAGGGACTGTTGAAGTGGACTTGTGGTGTTGCAGGGGCTGTTGAAGTGGACTTGTGGTGTTGCAGGGACTGTTGAAGTGGACTTGTGGTGTTGCAGGGGCTGTTGAAGTGGACTTGTGGTGTTGCAGGGACTGTTGAAGTGGACTTGTGGTGTTGCAGGGACTGTTGAAGTGGACTTGTGGTGTTGCAGGGACTGTTGAAGTGGACTTGTGGTGTTGCAGGGACTGTTGAAGTGGACTTGTGGTGTTGCAGGGACTGTTGAAGTGGACTTGTGGTGTTGCAGGGACTGTTGAAGTGGACTTGTGGTGTTGCAGGGACTGTTGAAGTGGACTTGTGGTGTTGCAGGGGCTGTTGAAGTGGACTTGTGGTGTTGCAGGGACTGTTGAAGTGGACTTGTGGTGTTGCAGGGACTGTTGAAGTGGACTTGTGGTGTTGCAGGGGCTGTTGAAGTGGACTTGTGGTGTTGCAGGGACTGTTGAAGTGGACTTGTGGTGTTGCAGGGACTGTTGAAGTGGACTTGTGGTGTTGCAGGGACTGTTGAAGTGGACTTGTGGTGTTGCAGGGACTGTTGAGGTGGACTTGTGGTGTTGCAGGGACTGTTGAGGTGGACTTGTGGTGTTGCAGGGACTGTTGAGGTGGACTTGTGGTGTTGCAGGGACTGTTGAGGTGGACTTGTGGTGTTGCAGGGACTGTTGAAGTGGACTTGTGGTGTTGCAGGGACTGTTGAAGTGGACTTGTGGTGTTGCAGGGACTGTTGAAGTGGACTTGTGGTGTTGCAGGGACTGTAGAAGTGGACTTGTGGTGTTGCAGGGACTGTTGAAGTGGACTTGTGGTGTTGCAGGGACTGTTGATGTTGATTTTTTCTTTATTTTGCAGGTACTGCCTCCACAGTGAGGGTTGTCAGGGGTACAACACCGAGAGACGACGCTGTAACTTCTTCTCCTGTAATGGTACGTCGTCTGTAACTTGTTTAGTGATACACCACTTGTAACTTGTATTGAGGTCCGTGTGACTTGTGGAGTGGTTGGATCCTACGACACTCCTGTTGAGGAACTGGCCTTATACCCTTTGTGGGAAAGACCTGCCGGGATTGATATAAGAGGAGACTACCAGGGACTTGTACTGAACTAAATTAAAAAATTACTGTCTGCAAATTAATTCAACTAAAATCTCTAGCTAGGGTTGTAAATCCTAGATCCTCTTTTCCTAATGACAAACTGTGGGCTGTAAGGGACAGGTGGGGTGAATGACTTAGTTGATAGAAGTTCCAATCCACCTGTAGACAGGGATCTCACATCAGCTTGTATTTTATACAAGGATAAGATTTGATAAATTCAGTTATCTGACTGAACACTGGCTCTGTTTAAATCAGGGATTTAAACATACATAGTCTAACCTAGCACCATAACTTACAGCCAATAGATTCTTATACTATAAACAACAAATTAAATTGTAAAAGTATAAATAAATGACCTTAAATATAGTCTAAATACTGTTGAGTAAGTACTAGAAATTATATTCAATTAAATGAACTTATATGATAACTTAAAAATTAACTAAGCAAGCTATTGATAACTTAATTTATATATTCAAATATATATGCAGACATATTCACTTTATACAGTTAGCTTGACTGAATCTCTTCCAAGACTGTAGACACTTGTGAGGTTTTTACTTATTGAGGCTGAATTCTTTTCTGACACAATGGACACTCATGAGGTTTAGTGCTTGGATAAGATTCACAGCTACACTACTATTTTAATAAACGTACCGATGAATGAGGCTTAGCCTCGCTTTTTAACCAACAGACAGATTTATAGGATATTAAAGCTACACAAGCATACAATTGGCCAATCATATACCAAATAACCTTCAATATACTTCTCTGCCAGTCGGGGTGCCTGTCTGACAAGTTTGCCAGACTGATTAACTCTCTCGTCGAGTTTAGGCACGATATTTTGCTACAGCGTTGCTGTATGATGATCTGGTAGCGTTGCTACGTGATTATCCTGCAGTTGCAGAAGAATGATTCGAGATAAAAGTTTATGAATGAAGGTGGAGGAAACCGTGTCACTGATCTCCACTATACACTCTATTTTATGTGAATGTTCTAGGATTTTCCTTGTAAATATTGTCCAGGTACTCCCCCAGTTCTAGAGAGTTTTCACTGGCGATAAAAAGATTAGATTAGGTGTCCTTGAGCTGGTAATGTTCGCTAAGGATCCGTCACACTTGTTCACTCAGTTGTAAACAAACGCGGAGTCCCCCTGGGCTTGTTGGTGGGCGCTTCACTCCCCCCATCGCCCTGCCATGCTCTCTGAGCACGGTAGCCTTCAATGAATATTGATTGATTATTTTTACAGTCTAGACTTATGATTAAGATAAGATGTGATTATAATATAATTAGATATAAGATTTAAAGATTATAAGTAGTATTTGAAAGTACCACTGAATCTTATTAAGGATTTGATTTTTAATCCTACCGGATGTTGAATCAATGTTCCAATAGTTTTTTAATTAAGAAATACTTCTAGAAGCTTCTGGATCCTTGAGAAATCATGTACAAAGTCACGTAGGCATCAAAAGGGGCCCTGTTGCGTACGTGTTCATGGTGCCATTGTCATCCAGGATCAAGCTATAATGAATCTTTAATGATTCAAATATGACTTTTATACGATTTAGATATGATTTTGATATGATTTAGATATGATATAGAAATTATACATTTCTTAGATGATTATTAGATATGGTGGGTAAAAATTTCCCACATCTTCCAGAGGGAGAGAACTGGCACAGAGTCCAATACTTAGGACAATAGTAACCATATGTATTCATTTACTCTCCATTGGATTGATAATACAAGTGCAAATTTTGCTTGCACTTTTGTGCTGCTGTCCGTTGTGGACGATTGTGTCTGTTAGGAGTCTGTGGGTCTTGTGGAGTTAGAGTGTCTTGAGGTCTCTCAGGATCTAACTGCAGCTGGCTCACTGATTCCATGTGGATGAGTTTGTCCAATGTCTTTAGTGAAGTTGTTCCTTTAGACAGGATTTTGACTATTCTCAAAATCCCCTGACTATCTGGATGGACTGAGACAACTTTACCTAATGGCCAGTCAGCCCTAGGGCCATCACTGTCTACCAAGACAATATCGCCAGGTTGGAGATTAGATATATTATGTGGGACATTGGCCCCATAGTGATGTTCTCGTAGAGATGTAAGATATTCTTTTGTCCAAACATCATTCCATTTTTGGATTATGCTGGACAGATGTTTATACCCCTGAACCAACTCGCTCTGACCCACATATGAGGGATCTCTGATCTCATCATCCACTAGAGATGGTACTGGAGTCAGAAGTCTTCCATACATTAGGTGGGCAGGACTTAACGGCTCATGTTGAGTAGGATCCTCAGACAAGTAAGTCAACGGCCGGTTATTCACCCTTGATTCTATTTCCGTGATTACTGTCTGGAGTTCTTGAAGATTGATTTTCTGACGGTGTAGAGATTTTCTCAAGGATCATTTTACAGTTCCTATTAACCGTTCATAAAATCCTCCGTGCCATGGGGCTCTCGGAGGGATAAATTTCCATCTGCAATGACGCTGTTCCAGTGTGGAAGTAACTGCAGGATGGGAACAGATTTCCCGTAGACATGCTTCTCCAGCTACCAAGTTTGCTCCGTTATCTGAAATCATCAGCTTAGGGCATGATCGGCGTGCTGCGAATCTGCGGGAAGCTTGAATAAATGATTGAGCAGTCATATCGGGTGTTACCTCTAGATGTACTGCCCTGGTGGTTGCACAGGTGAACAGACAGATGTATGCCTTGATAGGTTGCTTATCTGCAGTCCCTGTTAGATATATTGCTCCTGTATAATCTACTCCTGTCGTTTCGAAAGGTTGTAGATGGACCACTCGTTCCTTTGGCAGGGGTGGTGGCCCTGGATAAGAGCAAGATCTTGCATCGTACCTTCGGCATATCATGCAATTCTTCAAGATTGATTTGACTGACTGTCTTCCCTGAGGAATCCAGTACTGCTGTCTGATTTGTGTGAGTGTGTCTAACACTCCTCCATGTTTGATGATTTGTTGATGTGTATGCAACACAATCAACCTTGTGATCCAATGATTTTTTGGTAAAAGCCATGGATGCACGGTATCTAGATTGATATCTGCGTGTTTAAGTCTCCCTCCACAACGCAGAATGTTGTGATTTTCTTGGTCTATCCACAGACCGAGATTGTGTTTTAACTTATGCGGAAGATTTTCATAGTTATTCCCATAAGTTTCTCTCTGGGCTTGTCTTACCCAATAGATAAGTGCATCTGGAAAAGTGTATTTTATACCTTTTTTCCTGAGATATTGAAACACGTTCTGTGTTACATTGATTAATTTGATGAGCGAGGAGTAACGAGTACAATCCAAGACTGATATTTGAGCTTGCTGCCTGGTGGTAGTTATGGTTTGTGTCGTAATGACGTGTGGCTTTTGTTCAGGCCAACTACCATTCACTAACCATCGAGGCCCATGAAACCAAATATCTGCCTTTGCAAACTGTTTAAATGTCATACCTCTTGTTAAGAGATCAGCTGGATTATCCTTTGTTGGTACATGCAACAATTGAAAGCCTGCGGAAATTTCTTTAATTTCCGAGACGCGATTTTTTACATATGGAGTTGGACAGTTGTCGTTTCGTACCCATTGTAAGACAGCTTCATTGTCAGACCATATAATGACATCTTTGATGTTCATGGTAGACAAGACTTGTTTGATATGTACTGCTAAGCGTGTTCCAGTTAGCAGTGCTGTTAGTTCCATCTGAGGCAAAGTCCTCTTTTTTAATGGAGCTACTCTGGCCTTAGAGGTGATAAGATATGATTGATTAGAAGTCACTAAGTAAGCACAAGCTCCAAAAGCTTTGGCTGACGAGTCTGCGAATACATGTAGTGATACTTCTTCATTTTCCTCGACTATGTGTCTCGGAAAGATTATCTTTTCAACTAAAGTTTGTTCTTGAGCCACTTCCATCCAAGCTTTTTGTAACTGGATTGGTAGTGGATCATCCCAACCAACCTTAGCTTTCCATGCTTGTTGCACCAATAAACGCCACTTGATAGTCAAAGGATTTAGTAGACCAAGTGGGTCGAATACTTTGCTAACTTGTGAAAGCAAATCCCTTTTTGTAGTGATGTTGTAATTTACTGGCACGGATTTGATCGATATTGTGTCCGAGATTAAATCCCAATCCATACCTAACACCTTTTGTGATTCTGGTACGTGATATTCAGGGTAATCTCTTGCTATTTGATTATTCAATGTTGCATTATTAGAGGCCCAAGATTGTAGTGGCATGTTGGCACCTTGTAGCTCCTTGTTGGCCTCTTGATATAATTGTAACAGTTCAGTAGTACTGTTAACTGTCCCTTGAAAATTATCTACATATAGATTTTGACTGATTTCAGTCTTACAGGGACTTGATGATTTCTTCAGATGAGTATCTAGAGTTGCTTGCAATAGAAATGGACTGCTTGTCGCGCCAAAAAGAACTGATGAGAATCTGAAAGTCACTACTGGACTATTGACATCTTCTGGGTTCTCTACCCATAGAAACTTAGTGAAGTCTCTATCTTCTTCCTGTAAGCCAACTCTTAGAAAGGCCTTACTTATATCTGCTGAATACGCATATTTGTTAAGTCTAAACTTCAACAGTATGTCATACAATTTCTGAGTTAGACTGGGACCTGTTTGCAAACAATCATTTAGACTGGTTCCTTGGGGTCCAGATTTAGAGCTACAATTAAAAACTATCCGTAAAGGAGTCGTTTTTGATTCTCTCATTACAGCCATGTGTGGTAAAAAATGGCCTGTTTGCTTATTGTCATGTTTCACGACTTCGATGAATTTATTCTTTAATTGTTGAGCAATAATCTCATGATAGAGTTTTAAATGCTCAGGCCTTTTTCTTAGCTTTGCTAGTTGAGATTTAAATTGACTATAAGCCATGTGATAATTGGTAGGTAAGGTTTTATGGTTGATTTTCCATGGTAGCCTTACCCAGTGCTGTCCATCATAGTACTGTACAGTTTCTAAGTACTGATTGTATGCACAGACATCATCAGGACTTGGTTGTTCAGGAATTATTCCTATGGCATCAAGTTCCCACAATTGAGGTACAGATTCCAATCCATCATCAATCATGTGGGGGATTTTAAGTGGTGACTGTTCTTTGCCTAGTCATGCCACTATTACAGTTTCTGTATGATGTGATTTTTCAGGAGTTGAAGGTTCAAGATCTAGTATAGGTCCTGTCATCAATATGCCTCCTGCTGATTTGAGTATATTCATACCCATAGATTCTTCTGATCCCAGAATGAATCGATGATAGTAGTCAGCTCCAATCAGGATTCCGATATCTCCTATGTAGTCAGAATCGAGTAGAGGATCTGCTAATTGGATTCCTTTTTATTTTAGGAATTTAATTGTGGCTGTCAGACCAGTCACTTCCATTTCAGTAGGAATTTTATCAACTACTATGGCTTCTACTGTCCTTTGGGATGTACCTAGACAGACATTGAGTTTTACTACTGGAAAGGTTCTACGACCAGAATTAGTAAAAAACCCTGATATGGATGTAGATACTTGCTTTGAAGATTTAAGTTGTAAATCTTCTGCCATCTTTTTACTGATAAAGGTTTTCTGTGACCCTTGATCAAAAAAGCCTCTAGTTGGAATACAAATTCCTTGATTGCATAGTTCTAGCTGTGCAGTAGGCAATATGGCTGTTGTAACAATTTCTGTATCCAAGTCGTTGACATTGCTCATTACTGTACAGAATTGTACGGCTGTTGTGGTATTATCATCTTTGGGCTTTGCCTGAGATGCATGTTGATTATTGGAAGTCTGTGATCTGGATTGAGTGTTAATATCACCACAGAGTGCTGTGTGATGTACACTTTTATGACAATATTGGCAGTTCTGCAATTGAGTGATACACTCACTAGTATCGTGCTTCCGTAGACAACGGATGCACCTGTTCAGAGATTTCAGTCGATCGATTCGACTGGCACGGCCTACATAAACTGTGCATTGATAAATGGTATGTGCTTCTTGACAGAATAAACATTTTGGGGCACTTGTAGCTCCTTTTGTCTTATCTGTCTTAGGAGCTTGGTTTCCTACAGTTCTGTTAACTGTGGGTGCTATAGCATAAGAGCCAACATTATTCTGTTTCCACTTTGCAGAAGAGGAGTTTTGTTGCCTTGATTTTTGACTGCCATTCTGGACATTTTTGCTTTTGTCCGTGGATTCACCTTTGGGGATTTTTTCTTGAGATCTAAGTTTTCCTCGGCTTCGTAATCTTTGTACGTAAGCTCGAAGTCCATCAATGATTTGGCTTTGTGATAAGATGTTGGTGTTATAATGAGTGCATAGGCTGTCTATGACCTCATTTGGAAGTTTCCTTTGAATGATTAACTTTATAAGCCACTCTGCATCACCTACAGGTACTTTTGTACTGAGGGCTTTGATGATTGATTCTATAGACAATCGAAATGATTGTAGTGACTCATAACTTTTATTTGGAGAGGGTAAATCCAATAATTTGTATGAGAGACGTGCAATTGCAGTCTCCTTATCACTGTAGTTATCTTGTAACAACTGTAAGGCATGGTCGTAATCATCATCTGTTAATGACAAATTAGCAATGACCTGCCTTGCCTCTCCCCGTAACTGGCCTTGCAAATATTGAAACTTTGTCGCCTTTTTGAGAGAGGGCTTGGAATTTATTATAGAATCAAAGTGTCTCCAGAAGGTATCCCAATCGTCTTCATCCTTGCCCTCAAAATATGGTAATTGTACCTTTGGGAGCTCTGCGGCTATATGTGTGATAGTTGCATTGCTCTGTTGAGTGGATGAGCTCACATTGGATTGGGTTCCTGCTTGAGATATTTGTTTGATTAAAGGATCAAGTTGATCTTGGATTTTATCTTCATACATTGTCATTTCAACGACAATTTCCTGAAGTTCCTTTCGGGTTAAATCTGCATTAGCCATTTCTGTTAGATAAATCTCTGCATGGCGTTTGATTTGTTCATACTTATCCACAGCTGCTTTTACTCTGGTATTCAGAATTATTAAATCAGGAGATGGTTGCCTAGCCAACTTTTGACATTTGTCAATCAGTTGAGTTAGGTGATTTTGCAGACCATTAAGTGTCCTCCTATTTCCTGTTTCAGCTGCTGGTGGAACACTGTTAGCCATTTTGACCTTTTCCGAGTTTTGGAGATTCCGAGATTTTTCTCTTTTTTCTGATAAATATGTATGATGTTAATGTATTTTGATAAATGAGCTTTCCTGTCTACTTAGGTAATGATTCCAAAGATCGTCCTTCATTTCCTCCCTGGAATCTGGTTGTAGCAGGTGTTCATTATCAAAAGTACTGTAATAATTTGATTTGTGACCCGAATGCACGAATGTACCAAGTTGGTAAATCTTGTAATAATTTTTTAAAAATAGTAAATGGCACTATTTTTGCAAAGTTATTACAAAATCTGTTACCATAATAATTGTTAGATAAAATACAGTAGAATGTCTACTGGTTTTACCTGGAATAGGGTATGATATAGTTGATTATGGTTAGATTGTAAGGAATGCTCTTACAGTGATGATAACACTTTTTTAAAGAATATTATGTAATGAGCAGCTCTGAAAATCAGTAGATTAGAGATAATGCAAGATAATACACTTAAATATATATGTAATGTTACCACAATGAGGTAGGTAATAATATGATTAAGATGCAGTTGTGCCTTTGACACTGATATACTTAAGTACTGTGGTTTCTTAACTCAAAACAATATTAGTATGCTATGAATACTATGAATGCTTACTAGTTAATGGATATGGTGGCTTAAGCCACTGCAAACTATTTGCTTACTTAGATATATAGCTATGATAAATATTGGCTGATAGCTAGGTTAGGCTAGAATATGTAAGAATTATTCCAATGCAAAATCAAGAAGTTTCTTATGTATTTGGCATTGAAATATTCGGTAAACGAATGATCATAAATATCTAGGTACAAAGGACCATTATTATCCGGTTCGAAGGACCATTAATGTGGGAAAAACCTGCCGGGATTGATATAAGAGGAGACTACCAGGGACTTGTACTGAACTAAATTAAAAAATTACTGTCTGCAAATTAATTCAACTAAAATCTCTAGCTAGGGTTGTAAATCCTAGATCCTCTTTTCCTAATGACAAACTGTGGGCTGTAAGGGACAGGTGGGGTGAATGACTTAGTTGATAGAAGTTCCAATCCACCTGTAGACAGGGATCTCACATCAGCTTGTATTTTATACAAGGATAAGATTTGATAAATTCAGTTATCTGACTGAACACTGGCTCTGTTTAAATCAGGGATTTAAACATACATAGTCTAACCTAGCACCATAACTTACAGCCAATAGATTCTTATACTATAAACAACAAATTAAATTGTAAAAGTATAAATAAATGACCTTAAATATAGTCTAAATACTGTTGAGTAAGTACTAGAAATTATATTCAATTAAATGAACTTATATGATAACTTAAAAATTAACTAAGCAAGCTATTGATAACTTAATTTATATATTCAAATATATATGCAGACATATTCACTTTATACAGTTAGCTTGACTGAATCTCTTCCAAGACTGTGGACACTTGTGAGGTTTTTACTTATTGAGGCTGAATTCTTTTCTGACACAATGGACACTCATGAGGTTTAGTGCTTGGATAAGATTCACAGCTACACTACTATTTTAATAAACGTACCGATGAATGAGGCTTAGCCTCGCTTTTTAACCAACAGACAGATTTATAGGATATTAAAGCTACACAAGCATACAATTGGCCAATCATATACCAAATAACCTTCAATATACTTCTCTGCCAGTCGGGGTGCCTGTCTGACAAGTTTGCCAGACTGATTAACTCTCTCTTGTCGAGTTTAGGCACGATATTTTGCTACAGCGTTGCTGTATGATGATCTGGTAGCGTTGCTACGTGATTATCCTGCAGTTGCAGAAGAATGATTCGAGATAAAAGTTTATGAATGAAGGTGGAGGAAACCGTGTCACTGATCTCCACTATACACTCTATTTTATGTGAATGTTCTAGGATTTTCCTTGTAAATATTGTCCAGGTACTCCCCCAGTTCTAGAGAGTTTTCACTGGCGATAAAAAGATTAGATTAGGTGTCCTTGAGCTGGTAATGTTCGCTAAGGATCCGTCACACTTGTTCACTCAGTTGTAAACAAACGCGGAGTCCCCCTGGGCTTGTTGGTGGGCGCTTCACTCCCCCCATCGCCCTGCCATGCTCTCTGAGCACGGTAGCCTTCAATGAATATTGATTGATTATTTTTACAGTCTAGACTTATGATTAAGATAAGATGTGATTATAATATAATTAGATATAAGATTTAAAGATTATAAGTAGTATTTGAAAGTACCACTGAATCTTATTAAGGATTTGATTTTTAATCCTACCGGATGTTGAATCAATGTTCCAATAGTTTTTTAATTAAGAAATACTTCTAGAAGCTTCTGGATCCTTGAGAAATCATGTACAAAGTCACGTAGGCATCAAAAGGGGCCCTGTTGCGTACGTGTTCATGGTGCCATTGTCATCCAGGATCAAGCTATAATGAATCTTTAATGATTCAAATATGATTTTTATACGATTTAGATATGATTTTGATATGATTTAGATATGATATAGAAATTATACATTTCTTAGATGATTATTAGATATGGTGGGTAAAAATTTCCCACACCCTTATACCTCTTATACAATTACACCCTTACCCTTATACCATTACATCCTGACTTCTATTATGGTACTAGCAATACACTTTTATAGTGATTTTAGTCTCTTATATAATGGGACCCTGATGTTTATGTAATGGCACTACCATTATACATCTGTAATGGAATTATCATTGCCTTTTTTGTTATTATACTATCCTTATACTTCTGTAACAGTGCTATTCTTATACACCTGTAATGGTATAGCCTTCCTGCTTCTCTCATGATACTGCCTTATACTTCTGTATGAGGGAGTACCATAATCTTTTGCTTCTGTAGTCGTACTACCATGATTCTTCGTCGCTGGTACGACCCCCTCATACTTCTGTAGCTTCTCTGAGTCGTATATATGGTACATGTAACATACGTATTTATAGGGCGTTTGGAGTCATATATTTCTTATGTCACTGTTATGGTTTTAACCTGAGGTGAAGCTGTGTTTTGTGTCCACTTTGTGAAAGATGAATCACTGCGAGTGCCTGAGTCGCTAGCAACCTCTGTAGATAGGTAGATGGCGTATCTGCCGCCTTTAATTGGTACTTAGACTCGCTATTCTTCTCAGGTAATTCCTTTTGGTACACTGTCTACTCCTTCCTATGCTTCGTAATCATCGATTACTCCGATGAGGTGAAAACGCTGCCTTCAGCTGTGGCTCATGTCTCTCTCTCTCTCTCTCTCAGGCACGCTGGATGTCCTCCACCTCCACGACAATGAGGTGAAGACGTTGCCTTCAGCTGTGGCTCATGTCTCTCTCTCTCAGGCACGCTGGATGTCCTCCACCTCCACGACAATGAGGTGAAGACGCTGCCTTCAGCTGTGGCTCATGTCTCTCTCTCTCTCTCTCAGGCACGCTGGATGTCCTCCACCTCCACGACAAGCGTTACAAGCCCAACAAGTTCGGATGGCGGGAGTCGAGTACTCGACCCGGTTCATGGCGCGCCGTGAGGAACCGCCCCTTGCTGGTTCACACCAGGGACATCTATCCCGGCGGGTTTCCCAAGGAGTTCTCCCTCCTCATCACCGTCAGGCCAGACCTCGGCAACATGGTGAGTGTGTGGTGAGGGAGGGAGGGAAGTGAGCAATGTTTACTATTGGTAGAGATATGGTGATAGAACGTGCAATCTGTCTTGAATTTCGTCTTCACACTGTGCAAGATTAGCATGATTTTGCACAGTTACTAAGTACCTAGTATTAAGTCATTTTAGTACATGTATTTTTTGGGGGGGTATCTAATGCTGGTAGCACATATGATACAATAGTATGTTGTACACTTTATTTGGTGTACAAAGTGATAAATACATGCATATGTACACTATGTACTACTAAGTAGTTTCATGATCAAACACCACCATGTCAATGGTACACTGATAAGATACACAAAAATGGTAACACAGTAATTACAGTGCCCCCCCCCATCCTCCCCCGCCACCCTCCTGTTGCATGCCCATTAACGGTATACACATAACAATGATACATACTATAACAGAAACTAATTACTATACTCGCCTAGTATTTGTAATCTATTGTTGCGAATAGAATATAACTTCTACATGACTATTAACGACTCATTTTTACATATTCTATTTAATGTTGACTCAATAACACGAAATCCTGCCATGAACTGAGATGGCTTCTGGCTCTTAGCTGATTGCATGGCTTAATATAATGTAGCACAAATGACTGTAGCAGGTGAGGCTCTGGAAGGTTGTTCCAGGCCAGCCTGAGTGACTTGGTCTGGAAGGCCAGCCTGAGTGACTTGGTCTGGAAGGCCAGCCTGAGTGACTTGGTCTGGAAGGCCAGCCTGAGTGACTTGGTCTGGAAGGCCAGCCTGAGTGACGGGTCTGGAAGGCCAGCCTGAGTGACGGGTCTGGAAGGCCAGCCTGAGTGACGGGTCTGGAAGGCCAGCCTGAGTGACTTGGTCTGGAAGGCCAACCTGAGTGACTTGGTCTGGAAGGCCAACCTGAGTGACTTGGTCTGGAAGGCCAGCCTGAGTGACTTGGTCTGGAAGGCCAGCCTGAGTGACTTGGTCTGGAAGGCCAGCCTGAGTGACTTGGTCTGGAAGGCCAGCCTGAGTGACTTGGTCTGGAAGGCCAGCCTGAGTGACTTGGTCTGGAAGGCCAGCCTGAGTGACGGGTCTGGAAGGCCAGCCTGAGTGACGGGTCTGGAAGGCCAGCCTGAGTGACTTGGTCTGGAAGGCCAGCCTGAGTGACTTGGTCTGGAAGGCCAGCCTGAGTGACTTGGTCTGGAAGGCCAACCTGAGTGACTTGGTCTGGAAGGCCAGCCTGAGTGACTTGGTCTGGAAGGCCAGCCTGAGTGACTTGGTCTGGAAGGCCAGCCTGAGTGACTTGGTCTGGAAGGCCAGCCTGAGTGACTTGGTCTGGAAGGCCAGCCTGAGTGACTTGGTCTGGAAGGCCAGCCTGAGTGACTTGGTCTGGAAGGCCAGCCTGAGTGACTTGGTCTGGAAGGCCAGCCTGAGTGACTTGGTCTGGAAGGCCAGCCTGAGTGACTTGGTCTGGAAGGCCAGCCTGAGTGACTTGGTCTGGAAGGCCAGCCTGAGTGACTTGGTCTGGAAGACATATGTCATTTCCATCCAGATATATTCCAGTTTACCTGCACCTGAAGACTGCAAAATGCGCCCGGAAACACACTATATAATTCCGTTGTCTTGGCAAATTAACTGTGGCTGACTGAAGCATCTTGAAACATGTTAATATCGGTTCCCATTAGTTAATTGGTTAACCGGCCCGGCGGTACAGTAAATTTAGTCTTTATTGCAACCAGCTGGAAGTCTAGGCAAGAGACAGTTGACACTAATTGGCTATTTGTGAGCACTGGGCGGTTGATATAGTAAGTTTCTGTAAGTTTGAGTATTAAGTTAGAGTGGAACAGCTACTTAGTCATGTCCGAAGGAATATTGTATACAGTGTTCTGAAACTCATCTTTAAAACTCAAGCGTGGCTGTTGTTGCCTGCGGGTGTCTGTAGTGTCTGTGTCTGTCTGTCTCTGTATGTTTGTCTGTCTGTATGTTTGTCTGTATGTTTGTCTGTATGTCTGCCTGCCTGCCTGCCTGCCTGCCTGCCTGCCTGCCTGCCAGTCTTTTCTGCCTCTCTGCTTCTCTCTCTCCTCTCTCTCTCTCTCTCTCTCTCTCTCTCTCTCTCTCTCTCTCTCTCTCTCTCTGCCTCAGGTAGGAGGTTCGAGGTTTGGTTTATGAGTTACGTGTTTGTGCTGTTACAACCATAGTATGATAAGAAAATTTGTTGTTAAATTTCCCGAGATAAATGCATAATATTTTATAATACTACATAACACAAATGTTTTTAACGATTTTGTCGAAAGTATTTCACACAATGGGAACTGGCCCAAGTGCCAGAACCTTGGTGTATCGTTGTTCACTCTTGAATTGTGGTGACCCCTTACCCGACCATGATGGGTGCATACCACATGGAAATCACGGTGCAGTGTTGAGTGAGGCTAGCCTTAAGCTTCGGGCCTCCAATCTCGAGAAAATAGATGTAAAACTTTCTGATTTTGATCGATGACAACAAATATTGCACTGAATCCTTACCAACAATAGTTCATATTATGGAAAATCGATTCACTGGGGTAATTTGATGTTGGTTTAAGCCATAATGAAAATCACTGCTGTTCTATGTTAAAATAACAGAGATCCTTTGATAGCAGTTCCTTTTTGAATTTGGAATTTTTCAATTCCAACCTTTCTAATTCAAAGTCAAAGTTTTTCTAATTTAGTAGTAGATGGGAGGTGATCCGTCGTCATAGATTTAATGCTTGTCAAGTACATTAATAATTGGGTTACCATTTGCAAAATCCTTGATTATTAATTAATAATAATGCTGGTAATTCATTAGTAGTGACAGGCTTTCTCATAAACTTCATTGAAGGGATAATAATTTTGCCTAACACGAGGCCTCGATTATGGTTGAGAATATGCAAGTTTTGGTGATTTTTATGTGTGTGTATATATATGTATATGTATGTATGATCACAAAACACTGATCACGAAACGCTGATCACGAAACGCTGATCACGAAACGCTGATCACGAAACGCTGATCACGAAACGCTGATCACGAAACGCTGATCACGAAACGCTGATCACGAAACGCTGATCACGAAACGCTGATCACAAAACGCTGATCACAAAACACTGATCACGAAACACTGATCACGAAACACTGATCACGAAACACTGATCACAAAACACTGATCACAAAACACTGATCACAAAACACTGATCACAAAACACTGATCACAAAACACTGATCACAAAACACTGATGCAAGTATGTGAAAAAACCACATTTGAAAAATTAGAGAATGCTGAACGCGTTTTGGCCTGTCATCAGAGCAAGATAGAGAAACACTCAACTATCTTCACTGCTTCTATGACCACCAGTGTGTTGCTGTTACTACACTTGGGCTATTGCTGCAACTACTTGCAGAAACTATTATGTCTACATCATTTGCTGCTAACAATTCTACAATGCTACCAATTCTACTTCTGTAGCTACTATGGTAACTACTACTTCTACTACTTCTACTACTACTACACTACCACTACTATTATCACTAAGACTATAACTACGAATGCCATTTCTCCTAATAATAATCTTAAAAAGTCAATGATTATAATAAAAATTATTATAATGATAAGGATACTAAAAATAATAATAATAATAATAATAATAATAATAAGAAGAAGAAGATGGGGCATCAAAAATCTCCGGTCTCCCTTCAGCCTCTCTGACAATCATTAAAATTATTTTTTTCAGAATTCATTCTTTTTTTTCTTTTTCCAGTGAGTGCAGCTTCCTCGTATTTCGAACCTTGTTAGTGTGTTTTTCCACGCGATTCTGTGTCAGTGTGTATTTACTGTTTGTATCTGCAGAATCGAGCTATTAGCTCTTGGACCCCGCCTTTCTAACCAATTTATTTTCCCTCTATTATGTCAACTACGTATATTTCTCTTTCACATATTTAAATTCCCAGGAGCCCGTAACAGCTGTCTAACTTCCAGGTACCTTTTTACTGCTAGGTGAACAGGGGCACCAGGGTGAAAGGAACTGCCCATTTGTTTCTACCTCTGCTGGGGATCGAACCCGGGCTCTTAGGATTACGACCACAGAGCGCTGTTTACTCAGACGCGAGGCCCCTGTACTCACCTAGTTGTACTTGCCTAGTTGTGTTTGCTGGGGTTGAGCTCTGGTTCTTTGGTCCCGCCTCTCAACTGTCAGTCAACTGGAGAGAGTGTGTGTGTGTGTGTACTCACCTAATTGTGCTTGCGGGGGTTGAGCTCTGGCTCTTTGGTCCCGCCTCTCAACCGTCAATCAACTGGTGTACAGATTCCTGAGCCTATTGGGCTCTATCATATCTACATTTGAAACTGTGTATGGAGTCAGCCTCCACCACATCACTTCCTAATGCATTCCATTTACTAACTACTCTGACACTGAAAAAGTTCTTTCTAACGTCTCTGTGGCTCATTTAGGTACTCAGCTTCCACCTGTGTCCCCTTGTTCGCGTCCCACCAGTGTTGAATAGTTCATCCTTGTTTACCCGGTCGATTCCCCTGAGGATTTTGTAGGTTGTGATCATGTCCCCCCTTACTCTTCTGTCTTCCAGTGTCGTAAGGTGCATTTCCCGCAGCCTTTCCTCATAACTCATGCCTCTTAGTTCTGGGACTAGTCTAGTAGCATACCTTTGGACTTTTTCCAGCTTCGTCTTGTGCTTGACAAGGTAAGGGCTCCATGCTGGGGCCGCATACTCCAGGATTGGTCTTACATATGTGGTGTACAAGATTCTGAATGATTCCTTACACAGGTTCCTGAACGCCGTTCTGATGTTAGCCAGCCTCGCATATGCCGCAGACGTTATTCTCTTTATGTGGGCTTCAGGAGACAGGTGTGTGTGTGTGTGTGTGTGTGTGTGTGTGTACACGAAAGGGACTTAAAGATATTCCAATAACACGTCTTGGGTCGTTATACGGGTTCTGAACCCGTATCATTACCGCGAGCTTGGCTCACTCTCCCTTTGATTCTTGGCTTCTGATCCTCTCTTGTTTGTCTCAGAGTCTCTGCGAAAAAAAAAATTTCATTACTATAATTTTTTTTGGCTGAGAATTCTGTTACTAATTTATATTCTTTGCTTGAATTGTCTCTTGTGCTTTGATTCTTTGCTTGAATTGTCTCTTGTGCTTTGATTCTTTGCTTGAATTGTCTCTTGTGCTTTGATTCTTTGCTTGAATTGTCTCTTGTGCTTTGATTCTTTGCTTGAATTGTCTTTTGTGTTTTGATTATTTGTTTGAATTGTCTCTTGTGCTTTGATTCTTTGCTTGAATTGTCTCTTGTGCTTTGATTCTTTGCTTGAATTGTCTCTTGTGCTTTGATTCTTTGCTTGAATTGTTTCTTGTGCTTTGATTCTTTGCTTGAATTGTCTCTTGTGCTTTGATTCTTTGCTTGAATTGTCTCTTGTGCTTTGATTCTTTGCTTGAATTGTCTCTTGCGCTTTGACTCTTTGCTTGAATTGTCTCTTGTGCTTTGATTCTTTGCTTGAATTGTCCCTTGTGCTTTGATTCTTTGCTTGAATTGTCTCTTGTGCTTTGATTCCTTGCTTGAATTGTCTCTTGTGCTTTGATTCTTTGCTTGAATTGTCTCTTGTGCTTTGATTCTTTGCTTGAATTGTCTCTTGTGTTTTGATTCCTTGCTTGAATTGTCTCTTGTGTTTTGATTCCTTGCTTGAATTGTCTCTTGTGCTTTGATTCCTTGCTTGAATTGTCTCTTGTGCTTTGATTCCTTGCTTGAATTGTTTTGTGTTTTGATTCCTTGCTTGAATTGTCTCTTGTGCTTTGATTCTTTGCTTGAATTGTCTCTTGTGTTTTGATTCCTTGCTTGAATTGTCTCTTGTGCTTTGATTCTTTGCTTGAATTGTCTCTTGTGCTTTGATTCCTTGCTTGAATTGTCTCTTGTGCTTTGATTCCTTGCTTGAATTGTCTCTTGTGCTTTGATTCCTTGCTTGAATTGTTTTGTGTTTTGATTCCTTGCTTGAATTGTCTCTTGTGCTTTGATTCTTTGCTTGAATTGTCCCTTGTGCTTTGATTCTTTGCTTGAATTGTCTCTTGTGCTTTGATTCTTTGCTTGAATTGTCTCTTGTGCTTTGATTCTTTGCTTGAATTGTCCCTTGTGCTTTGATTCTTTGCTTGAATTGTCTCTTGTGCTTTGATTCCTTGCTTGAATTGTCTCTTGTGCTTTGATTCTTTGCTTGAATTGTCTCTTGTTTTGATTCCTTGCTTGAATTGTCTCTTGTGTTTTGATTCCTTGCTTGAATTGTCTCTTGTGCTTTGATTCCTTGCTTGAATTGTCTCTTGTGCTTTGATTCCTTGCTTGAATTGTTTTGTGTTTTGATTCCTTGCTTGAATTGTCTCTTGTGCTTTGATTCTTTGCTTGAATTGTCTCTTGTGTTTTGATTCCTTGCTTGGGTTTGCTGTCCATCGCTTTCATATTTAGGTTCAAAGTGTTGTGATTCAGTAAAAGATAGTCTTTTATACTGGACTAGTTCATAGAATTTGTTCAAATCTAGATCTTATGTATTTTCTTAATTGTTAATCATCGTCTTGTTTCATTTTTTTAGTCAAATTTTGATAATACGATGAAGAGGCATACAAGAAAAAGTAGAAATACTTGAATAGAATAAGTAGGAGGGAGGGAATTATCAGGGGGAAAGCGCCAAGCCATTACGACTATATAGCACTGGGAAGGGGTCAGGATCAGGATTTGGGATGGGACGGGTGGGGGGGGGGGGAGAGGAATGGTGCCCAACCATTTGGACGGTCGGGGATTGAAGGCCAACCTGCATGAAGCGAAACCGTACCGCTCTTCCGTCCTGCCCAAGTGGGTGGACAGAGGAAGCAGGGGATGGAGTAATCAAGTGTGGGTGTCAGGACGTGTTTGGGGTAATATTTTGATTGGTCGAAACAAAGGTAATCAAGATAATCAAGATGTGTGTATTTACAAATAATCAAGATGTGTGTATTTACAAATAATCAAGATGTGTGTAATTACAAATAATCAAGATGTGTGTAATTATTCCCTGTTTAATATATCCCCATTTTTTCAACCTGTCTTTCTCTGTCTTTATCTTTATTTGTCTCTGATTCTCTTACATTTTTATCTCTACCTGTACCTGATTCTCTCACATTTTCTCTCTACCTATCTCTGATTATCTCATATTTTATCTCTACCTGTCTCTGATTATCTCTCATTTCATCTCTCTCTCTGATTATCTCTCATTTCATCTCTCTCTCTGATTATCTCTCATTTTATCTCTACCTGTCTCTGATTATCTCACATTTTATCTCTACCTGTCTCTGATTATCTCATATTTTATCTCTACCTGTCTCTGATTATCTCATATTTTATCTCTACCTGTACCTGATTCTCTCACATTTTCTCTCTACCTGTCTCTGATTATCTCACATTTTATCTCTACCTGTCTCTGATTATCTCATATTTTATCTCTACCTGTCTCTGATTATCTCACATTTTATCTCTACCTGTCTCTGATTATCTCACATTTTATCTCTACCTCTCTCTGATTATCTCTCATTTTATCTCTACCTCTCTCTAATTCTCTCACATTTTATCTCTACCTGTCTATGATTATCTCGCATTTTATCTCTACCTGTCTCTTATTCTCTCACATTTTCTCTCTACCTGTCTCTGATTATCTCTCATTTTATCTCTACCTCTCTGTAATTATCTCGCATTTTATCTCTACCTCTCTCTAATTCTCACATATTTTATCTCTACCTGTCTCAACTGGTCTGTCTATCAGTCAGTCTGTCCCTGGCCCTCGTAGACTCATCTCTCCGTAGACTCATCTCTCCGTAGACTCATCTCCCCGTAGACTCATCTCCCCGTAGACTCATCTCCCCGTAGACTCATCTCCCCGTAGACTCATCTCCCCGTGGCCCCACAGGGTATGTTGTTCATCATGCACCGGGCGTACGGGGGCGAGGTGTACCTGGGACTGGGCTTGGGCACCGGGCTGGAGCTTCTCCACACGGGACCCACCAGGGAGGATGACGTCCTCCCCATCAACGTCGCCCCCATCAATGTCAACCTCACGGATGGCCACTGGCACCAGCTGGCGATCAGGTGAGATGATGGGGCGTTTGGCGGGTCGGTAAGGGCGGTGGGGGAAGGGGTTAGTGGGATTAGGAGAGAAACAGACAGGCAGACAGACAGAAGGAGAGAGAGAGACAGACAGGCAGGCAGGCAGACAGACAGAAGGAGAGAGAGAGACAGAGACAGGCAGGCAGGCAGGCAGACAGACAGAAGGAGAGAGAGAGACAGAGACAGGCAGGCAGACAGACAGAAGGAGAGAGAGAGACAGAGACAGGCAGGTAGGCAGACAGACAGAAGGAGAGAGAGAGAGAGAGAGAGAGAGAGAGAGAGAGAGAGAGAGAGGCAGGCAGGCAGGCAGACAGAAGAAGAAGAGAGAGACAGGCAGGCAGGCAGATAGACAGAAGGAGAGAGAGAGAGAGAGACACAGGCAGGCAGGCAGGCAGGCAGACAGACAGAAGAAGAGAGAGATACAGAGACAGGCAGGTAGACAGACAGACAGAAGGAGAGAGAGTGAGAAAAAAAATGAGGAACAGGAGAGAGAGAAGAGTAAATGGTAACATGAAAACATTGCGAGGATCAACTCAGACAAATCAGGAAAGTGGGAATAAAAATATTGAACTGTGTTGGTTCGGAAAATAAATCTTCCGACTATTGAATGTGTTGATATTTTCCATTGTAGAGAAGCTTTACCCAAGACGCCCTCTGCTAGCCTCTGCAGGATTATTAAGTAACAATTCTTCCATTCTACTCTCAGAAAAGTTGTCAATAAATATATATGTAATAGACTCTCGTTGTCATCTAGCGAAAACACCACTCAGCATTCCAAATGCAAAGTCACACTGCATATTCACAATGACATTGCAAATTAAAGGTCATGCTATATCCATGATCAAATTGCATATGCAAGGTCAAATTGCAAATGAAAAATGATCTGATCGTCACATCCGGTGCCACTGCAGGAAGGGCTATCAAAATAATGACAGGTGTGTGAATGGACAACATTCAGAGCTCGCTGGACACAAAAGCCAAGTCATTTAAATTGGGGGAAAATCATATTTTCTGTTTGGCGCTCAAAACACTGGGAGGTCATTGATGGAGTATTTCCATTGGTCGTAAAACGCTATAAACTCATCTGATAGCCGAAACAATTAAAAAGTTTGTATATCTATACAAAAATTATACCAAAAAATTGGTAGAGACAGAATGATAATGACACCTAGGATTATGTGATTGATGATTCGTGATTACTGGAATGATGATGATAAAGGCATTGTTGATATTAACAGTAAGTCGAATAGTGCTATTGATGTGTTGCTGGAGCCAGTGGTGGAACCCACTGATGTGTTGCTGGAGCCAGTGGTGGAACCCACTGATGTGTTGCTGGAGCCAGTGGTGGAACCCACTGATGTGTTGCTGGAGCCAGTGGTGGAACCCACTGATGTGTTGCTGGAGCCAGTGGTGGAACCCACTGATGTGGTGCTGGAGGCAGTGGTGGAACCCACTGATGTGTGGCTGGAGCCAGTGGTGGAACCCACTG
The DNA here is from genome assembly GCF_040958095.1 of Procambarus clarkii. NCBI lineage: Eukaryota > Metazoa > Arthropoda > Malacostraca > Decapoda > Cambaridae > Procambarus > Procambarus clarkii. Next base: position 35,639,327 of record NC_091202.1, read on the forward strand.
ATGTGTTGCTGGAGCCAGTGGTGGAACCCACTGATGTGTTGCTGGAGCCAGTGGTGGAACCCACTGATGTGTTGCTGGAGCCAGTGGTGGAACCCACTGATGTGTTGCTGGAGCCAGTGGTGGAACCCACTGATGTGTTGCTGGAGCCAGTGGTGGAACCCACTGATGTGTTACTGGAGCCAGTGGTGGAACCCACTGATGTGTTGCTGGAGCCAGTGGTGGAACCCACTGATGTGTTGCTGGAGCCAGTGGTGGAACCCACTGATGTGTTACTGGAGCCAGTGGTGGAACCCACTGATGTGTTGCTGGAGCCAGTGGTGGAACCCACTGATGTGTTGCCGGGTTTCTTACCCACGATTACTACACTGCGATCGGGATAATATATATCAGTGTTATAAAGCTTCAATTCTATTGTGGGTGGCGATAACGATCTGATGAATCACCGAATCTCCTCGTTCGTCTCGTAGTCCACAAGGACAGTAATCGCCGTAGTAAATTAGACGACGAGAGGCATTCCTGGGGCAGTAAAGATTTCTGAGTTTGATATAACATATCCTGATTATATATAACTATAATGATATAGACGATATAAATCCTTAGGAACATTGAAATAATCTTTCTCTCTTTGGGAACTATTTCTTCAACGACGGCCATGATGTTGGTGGAACCGTGAATGATACCTGTGAATGATGCACCACTCTGCTGCTGGTGCACCACAGCGTGCTGGAGGACAACAGCATCCAGGTGTACGTCGACTGTCGCTGGATCAGTCGTCAGATTCTCAGACGGTCGACGCTGGAGATCCCCATTGATACCCTGTTGTATGTCGGCGGGATGCCTGGACGCAGCTACCAGGTGAGTCCCAGGCCTGGACGCAGCTACCAGGTGAGTCCCAGGCCTGGACGCAGCTACCGGGTGAGTCCCAGGCCTGGACGCAGCTACCGGGTGAGTCCCAGGCCTGGATGCAGCTACCGGGTGAGTCCCAGGCCTGGACGCAGCTACCGGGTGAGTCCCAGGCCTGGACGCAGCTACCGGGTGAGTCCCAGGCCTGGACGCAGCTACCGGGTGAGTCCCAGGCCTGGACGCAGCTACCGGGTGAGTCCCAGGCCTGGACGCAGCTACCGGGTGAGTCCCAGGCCTGGACGCAGCTACCGGGTGAGTCTCAGGCCTGGACGCAGCTACCGGGTGAGTCTCAGGCCTGAACGCAGCTACCGGGCGAGTCCCAGGCCTGGACGCAGCTACCGGGCGAGTCCCAGGCCTGGACGCAGCTACCGGGCGAGTCCCAGGCCTGGACGCAGCTACCGGGCGAGTCCCAGGCCTGGACGCAGCTACCGGGCGAGTCCCAGGCCTGGACGCAGCTACCGGGCGAGTCCCAGGCCTGGACGCAGCTACCGGGCGAGTCCCAGGCCTGGACGCAGCTACCGGGCGAGTCCCAGGCCTGGACGCAGCTACCGGGCGAGTCCCAGGCCTGGACGCAGCTACCGGGCGAGTCCCAGGCCTGGACGCAGCTACCAGGCGAGTCCCAGGCCTGAACGCAGCTACCAGGTGAGTCCCAAGTCTGGACGCAGCTACCAGGTGAGTCCCAAGTCTGGACGCAGCTACCAGGTGAGTCCCAAGCCTAGTCCCACGGTGTAGGTCCCAACAGTCACTGGTGTATAAGGGAAGCGCGCCTGGGCGTTGTTACTAGGTAACTAACAACTTTATTTCGTCTTTTATAAGAGTGACTGTCATGCCTCAGAATCCCTAGAGGATTCAGATGAATCCCAGGTTTCATTACTTCTTAGTAGATCACGGCCCAATGGTTTAAGACGCGTGCACAGGCTCGAATCCTCCTCATAGTTTACTAGACTTAAGACTAAATCACAGGAGTGTTGTTAAGGTCTCAACAATATATATATATATAAATATATATATATATATATATATATATATATATATATATATATATATATATATATATATATATATATATATATATATATATATATATAATATGTCGTACCTAGTAGCCAGAACGCACTTCTCGGCCTACTATGCAAGGCCCGATTTGCCTAATAAGCCAAGTTTTCCAGAATTAATATATTTTCTCAATTTTTTTCTGTTGAAATGATAAAGCTACCCATTTCATTATGTATGAGGTCAATTTTTTTTTTATTGGAGTTAAAATTAACGTAGATATATGACCGAACCTAACCACCCCTACCTAACCTAATCTAACCTAACCTAACCTATCTTTATAGGTTAGGTTAGGTAGCCGAAAAAGTTAAGTTAGGTTAGGTTAGGTAGGTTAGGTAGTCGAAAAACAATTAATTCACGAAAACTTGGCTTATTAGGCAAATCGGGCCTTGCATAGTAGGCTGAGAAGTGCGTTCTGGCTACTAGGTACGACATATATATATATATATATATATATATATATATATATATATATATATATATATATATATATATATATATATATATATAGTGAATCATAGGAGCAATACACAAGGAAAGATTATGATATCTGGGTAGATCATAGACCCCAAAAAATTATACCTGCCAGCTCTTCCTATCATCTTGAGTATAATTAGAAACTTTGTAAACATTTTCAACAATTAAGTGAGCAGGTTTACAATTCCTCTGAAAGAAATTTTTCCCCCGCATTATTGATGCAAAAGTTGAAGAAAGGAAACTTTTGTCGATTCACAAATAAGGGAGGTGATTATAGGTGAAGAGTTTGACAATATCATGGAACGTAAGAATTTGAGAGTCTGTGAGTCTTTCAAAATAGTTGGCCACAATTTCCTTGGCAAAAACAAAGTTGAAAAGTTTGCTGAGCCGCTGAAGATTTTTATTATATTAAATCGTGAACTTGTCTCTTGAGAATCAGTTTATTCACTTGACTGCCTTGTGTGTGCCTAATCATTTTGAATCGCTTGAATATTAAGCTCAATTCGGATTTAATTAATCGAGCTTGAAAGCTTGAAGTGTTTGAGAGAAACTTCAGACAGGAACGTATACACAGCATCACCAGTCACAGGAAACAGCTTTTGATTGTCGATGATTTGAGGATGCTGTGAGGGATTTCCTTGTTGGAGATCATCACAGCATCTGTGTGAAGATAAGGGAACTATATCAGAGGAAAGCGCCAAGCCATTACGACTATACGGCACTTGGAAAGGGGGTCAGGATAAGGATTTGGGATGGAACGTGACCAGAACGTGACTCGGGAGCATGCGCACCACTCTAGGTACGCGCAGCATTCTGGGCACACATGCCACTCTGGGCACGAGTGCCATAGGTTCGCCTCCTCTGACTTAGGCCCTGATTGCATCAAGCATTATTGCAAACATTTTCATGCATGTTATTTATTATCCACATTATTTGCGACCATATTGACGTTTCTGAAGTCCCCTACGGGTTCACCATAGCCCGTGCTACTTGCAACTTTTGTTCCGAGTAGCTGAATCTAAAACATGATGTTTCTGTACATATTGTAAACACTGCAAGTGTTTGTATGTAATATTTGTTTAATATTTTGTTGATTTCTTCCGGGAATTGCACATGAATGTGTTAATGTTCAGGCTTGGACCCTCCTCTGTGTTCCCATGACTAGGCTTGGACAAACGCTGTAAGTTCCTTGTACTGGTCAAGCCACACCCCCTGGCCTTCGTTGGTGTGTCAATACCAGTGTCGCTCGAGGCGCTGGTGGAGTCACTCGACATTTGCAACAAGAAGCAAATTCGCAAAATCACGTGTGGCAAGATGCAGCATCCAAGATGAGATGTGTCTGCTCCCTGCGACAGCATCAAACGAGGAGAAATGTGAGAATATTCTCCCGGTATCTTACACCAGTTCCTTACCCTAAGCGAGTCTGTCATCAAGCGGAAGATGGAATTTTCTAAAAGACCTTTCAAAGGGGCGACAGGAAAATGAACGCTGGTACTTGAGATGAGGAGGTGAGTATCTCCGGGACTCTCACACGAGGTGACTCATGACTCATGACTCGTGATTCATGGGAGCCTCCACACAGCTGCTAATTTGGAAGTCCACCGCCCAATGATGCGAGAGAGAGAGAAAGTCAAGCAATATTAGTAAGCTATCGCCTAAGCATTCAATGGAATTGCTGTACTTACAAAGTTTTAAAGTAAATACAACATAAATTAATATGTTGAAGTCCTCAAAAAGTGCTAATTTTGAGAAAGCGCTCAGCCAGTCTGTGCCTGTTAAGAGAGAATATCTGTCTGTCTGTCTGTCGGTCGAAGATTGAAAATCAGACTCTTGGGACTAGCCTCACGCAAACTTTGCAGGGTGCGAATGGTCTGGGGGTATAGGACAGCCATAGGCTGGTCGGGGTCGTCATAATTCTAGAGATAACACCGTGCCAGATAACACCGTGCCAGATTCACATTCTGACCCCCACGATCATTTTTTTTTTTTTGCGATCGCCAGTGTGAGAGACACACTGACCACGGGAGCCGGTCGGCCGAGCGGACAGCACGCTGGACTTGTGATCCTGTGGTCCTGGGTTCGATCCCAGGCGCCGGCGAGAAAGAATGGGCAGAGTTTCTTTCACCCTATGCCCCTGTTACCTAGCAGTAAAATAGGTACCTGCGTGTTAGTCAGCTGTCACGGGCTGCTTCCTGGGGGTGGAGGCCTGGTCGAGGACCGGGCCGCGGGGACACTAAAAAGCCCCGAAATCATCTCAAGATAACCTCAAGATAACCACCGTCAGGGTTCCACATACATGTTGCGATACTGAATGTTATCCAACTACGATGAATAACATCGCTTCGCTGCTACTATACGACGGCAGAACATCACTAGAGGCGACCCAAGATGTTCTAGCACTAGAACAAAGGTTGTAAACAGGAGCGGTTATAGCACTCTAGCCAGGGGGTGCCGCCCCCCCCCCAGCCGCTACCACCACTAGATTGATTTTTTTTTCTCTGACTGTGAGGTGTGGTAGAGGTCCTCTCGCTTCCACTGTGTGGAGGACCCTCGTATCCGGGTCTGGGTTCCCGGTTTATTCCGGAGCATATTGAACCCTTTTGAGGTTATTTTATTTGTCAATTACCTCATCATTATTCATCATCCTTCGTCTGGTCATTATCATTCGCCAGTTTCTCACTCCCTTATTTATCATCCTCTTAATTCATATTGTTCATTATTCTGCTTGTCCTTATCCTTATCAAATTTTTTACTTCCTTTTTCTTGCTACTTTCTTTCTGATTTCCCTCCTTCTTATTTCTTTTTCTCACTTTGCTCCTGCATCTCCTTTATCCCCCTCTTCCTTGTCCTTCTCTTCCTCTCACTTTTACTTCCCTGCCCTCCTACCCAGGCACTTAGGCTGGACGGTAGAGCGACGGTCTCGCTTCATGCTGGTCGACGTTCAATCCCCGACCGTCCAAATAGTTGGGCACCATTCCTTCCCCCCCGTCCCATCCCAAAATCCTTATATCCTGACCCCTTTCCCAGTGCTATATAGTCGTAATGACTTGGCGCTTTTCCATGATGATTTCCTCAATTCCTTCTCATTTTCCTCCCCCCTTCCTTCCTCCTCCTCCTCTTCGCTTGGCGCTTCTCCTCATAGGTCCCTCCGCCTCCATATCTCTCCCCGGTTCATTAAACAGGAGCCACAAATCCTGGCACCAATTTACCTGAGGAAGGTCGTGGCTGTGAGGTCCCGTATCTCCGCCTTCGTCTGAATGCTCACCAATATCTCAGATGCTATATCCTGCCCCGCGGTGACGCTCCGAACACACACACACACACACACACACACACACACACACACACACACACACACACACACACACACACACACACACACACACACACACACAGCTCCGGTCTTTATCGCCTCGGAGGCTCATATATGGTTGATTGTGAACGAACTCGGTCAATACAAAAGAGACTATTGAGGGTGAGGAGATGACTATACCCCGTAATTTAATGCGGTCAGTAAGACTTTTATATATAAATTTTTAAATACGCTGGAATGTTTTTCCCCTGGGGGTCAGATATCCCCGAAATGGAAGCTTCTGAGTGAATATTGCCACAGATAGCTCAACTGAACGCAATTTCTTCCATTGGAAAGAGACACGGAATTTCTAAAGGCTATAAAATGCATGTTTATATTCCCCTCTGGTGAGAGCATTATTGGCGGGCCGGGTTCGAACACCGGGCACTCTAGTCAAGGACACGTAATCGGACTCGGGGGAAAGTGGTTCAGGGGGCTTTGTTTACGTTCCGTTCCTGCCTAATTTCGTCTGATTATTGCCTCGGTAAGAAGGCTATATGTCCGTCTGAGCGCTGATGAGCCTGTCATGTGCGGGTAGAGGGATGTTACACACACAAATCGGTGAATGGCCAGAAGGAGATGGTAAGAGAGACAGCCAGCCAGAAAAGACAGTTAGTTAAACTATGGTCACACACACACACACACACACACACACACACACACACACACACACACACACACACACACACACACGGGGGCCTGGTAGCCTGGTGGATAGCGCACAGGACTCGTAATTCTGTAGCGCGGGTTCGATTCCCGCACGAGGCAGAAACAAATGGGCAAAGTTTCTTTCACTTTGAATGCCCCTGTTACCTAGCAGTAAATAGGTACCTGGGAGTTAGTCAGCTGTCACGGGCTGCTTCCTGGGTTGTGTGTGGTGTGGAAAAAAAAAGTAAGTAAACAGTTGATTGACAGTTGAGAGGAGGGCTGAAAGAGCAAAGCTCAACCCCCGCAAACACAACTAGGTGAATACACACACACACACACACACACACACACACACACACACACACACACACACACACACACACACACACACACACACACACACACATCCCCAGGAAGCAGCCCATAGTGGCCGTTTAACTCCCAAGTACCTATTTATTGCTAGGTAAACAGGAGGACATTGGAAAGAAACTCTGCCCATTTGTTTCTGCCGCGGCCGGGAGTCGAACCCAAACCCCTTTAGTCCATGACTCCTGAACGCTGTCTACTCGACCGCGAGGACATGTTTGTGTGTATGCGGGCGCGCGGGCGTGAGCACCGCTGTAGGACGATCCTATTTAATATCTCATCTATCTTGACCATTATTCCAGGATCTGAAGAAACGCGGAATTAGACCCTCAAAATCAGCCTGTTTACACACTACCGTTATTTTCAGGGCGAGATGGAGCAGTTCACGATCAGTGGGTCGCCCGACGCCGTAGCGAAGCAGTGCAAACCTGAACCTATTCCAATCATCGATAAAACTCTGCAGGTAAGTCAGCCAGATATATATATATATATATATATATTATATATATATATATATATATATATATATATATATATATATATATATATATATATATATATATATTTAACATTATTACCAGTTCGAAAATAGATAGAAGATAGACTATCGACGCCCTGGAAATTATTTTCGAACCCGAGTGAGCGTCAACCACTCTTGCATGTCGTCTGAGTACTACTGCTCAAGTACAGGAAACTGTGTGATATATACTTTTTTGTTTCATGTGTGTGTGTGTGTACCTATTGCTGTTGACATGCCTCCGGCTTCCTGTCCCCCCTCCGTCGAGATCACTATGCTGGTGGTGGTTGTCAAGAAAATTAAATTCCTGAAATGAGCTTCATTGCCCTTTATTGTTATTTTAAAGGGCTGCGCGTTGAAGTCTTTTATTCTTGAAGCAATTCGTGTTAATGTTCATTGTTCTTGAAAGAATCCGTGTTAGCATCTATTCTTCTTAAAAGAATCCATGCTAACATCTATCGTCTAGAAACAGAGTTAACATCAATTTTATAGCTAAAAATCCGTGTTAATAGATATAGTTATTGAAAGAATATTTAATGTATTTAATGTGGCACGAGCATGAATAGCCCGTAATGGGGAACGAGGTTGTTGTTATTGTTGTTCTTAGATTCATCTACTCGGAACAAAAAGTTGCAAGTAGCACGGTCTATGGTGAGCCCGTAGTGGACTTACCAAAGAAAAAGGGGGAGTAGGCTTATGTTAGGTTAGAGGATTTAAGTAAGTACTGTGAACGGGGAAGAGTCAATAGCAACAAAGCCAGGACTAAGGTTTATGTTGAGTAGGGTATATCTTGAGGTTATTTTGAGATGATTTCGGGGCTTATCGTCCCCGCGGCCCGGTCCTCGACCAGACCTTTTTTTTCACACCCCGAGGAAGAAGCCCGTAGCAGCTGTCTAACTCTCAGGTACCTATTTATTGCTAGGTGAACGGCTGCATCAGGGTGAAAGAAACTTAGCCCATTTGTTTCCGCCTCCACTGGGGATCAAACCCGGAACCTTACGACTACGAATCCGAAGCGCTGTACACTCAGCTGTCAGTCCCCACACACGCCCACACACACGCCCACACACACGCCCACACACACGCCCACACACACGCCCACACACACGCCCACACACACGCCCACACACACGCCCACACACACGCCCACACACACGCCTACACACACACGCCCACACACACGCCCACACACGCACCAAATAAAGTAATTAAACACACAGCATTGCCAATTTGACCCAAGCTCCTCTAAAGCTCTCGCTCACGAGACCAAATAATACCGAAATCATCTCAAGATAACCTCAAGATGAAGCCATGTGAGTATATATATGTGCCTGTCTTAATGTGTGTGTATTCATGTGATTCATGTGTATCAGAGCCGATTCAACAAGACGG
>NC_091202.1:35653034-35673034 GCF_040958095.1 Procambarus clarkii
CCACTCAGGAGCCCCCACCACTCAGGAGCCCCCCACCACTCAGGAGCCCCCCACCACTCAGGAGCCCCCCACCACTCAGGAGCCCCCCACCACTCAGGAGCCCCCCACCACTCAGGAGCCCCCCACCACTCAGGAGCCCCCCACCACTCAGGAGCCCCCCACCACTCAGGAGCCCCCCACCACTCAGGAGCCCCCCACCACTCAGGAGCCCCCCACCACTCAGGAGCCCCCCACCACTCAGGAGCCCCCCACCACTCAGGAGCCCCCCACCACTCAGGAGCCCCCCACCACTCAGGAGCCCTCCACCACTCAGGAGCCCCCCACCACTCAGGAGCCCTCCACCACTCAGGAGCCCCACCACTCAGGAGCCCCGCTGGCCTTTGTACACCTGTGTTTGACAGGTGTACCTCCACAATCAGACCCAGCGAGCTGATAATGTCCTCAGAGGGGACACCATCAGGTCAGGTTTACCATGAGAGACATGGATACCAATCCCTCTTCCTATCCCTCTCCCTATATCTTGCTTCCTCCATCTCTTCTTGCCTTTTCCTTTGTCTCCATTTCCCATGCCTTCTCTTCCCCTTCCTCCCTTCCCCTCTCACCCCCTGCTCGTATTCTGTCTGTGCCTCCTCCCCTTATGCCCTATTTCCCTACCCTAATGGGCCAAAATGCAAAATATCGTCGAATAATCGTGAAATGATGATTATTAGTCACTTCGTTCCGCGATAACCATGTTCTGTGAGTCGTATCGTCCACCTGGATGTCTCGGTGTGTTCTTTATTGTCCCCCAACGTACATATTACAAAGTACTATGAAATGTAGTGACTCAATATTGACCGCGTTTTCTATGCGTCGGCTGGTGAGGTTAGGTAGGCCGCTTGTGTTCGAAGGGGGTTTTTGGGTAGGATAGTTCATTGTAATTGTGTCCGTAGTGGCATATGAAGAGCCGCGAGCAGCGGTGATGGCAGACCGTGCCGCGATTACCGCGAGAGAGAGAGAGAGAGAGAGAATGAGAGACATAGAGAAATGAGAGTTTTTCGTTATTTTATATTGCAGCCTCCACTGGTCTCATCTCTGTCGCAGTATTTGGGATGAGAGCGCAGATGAATGTGTTCTTTTCATCCTGCTACTCTCAATAAAATTCTCTTTTTCGATTTCTGGAGTCGTTTTAATTATCGAATAAATTATTAATTATTTAGTTTGGCAGGTTGTGTGTGTGTGTGTTGTCTTGGGTTTGGCCGTGCGTTTGTAAATATATTTTCTCTTTCGTTCTCTCTCTCTCTCTCTCTTCCCCCCCCCCCCTCTCTCTCTCTTCCCCCCCCCCTCTCTCTCTTCCCCCCCCTCTCTCTCTTCCCCCCCCTCTCTCTCTCTCTCTACATCACAGGGGGGGCTTTCCCAGCTTTCTCACCTATTATTTGGAAATTTTAGTGTAGGTAGCCCCGAGTGTTTAGTCTCCACTCTCAGACAGACAGATAGACTTTTCCATTTATAGATCTAAATAAAGTGTTTGTCTCTGTATCAGCTGTCGTCATTTGATACACGATCTATAATCCTGCTATATTGGGCAGCCCGTCCTCCTAAGGTTTCCCAACGTCAAGAAAACGGTCAATTTTTAAGTGTCCTCTCCTAACCTACCAGAGGATCCAAAACAGAAAACGGGACAGTGCGTCACTTTCGCCAGCCGCTTCTATTTTTCAAGAACGACAATTTTTATCCTTTTGTAACGCATACGAACGAAACGCGACGTTCTTTGTAGGAGGACAGGTTGCAGGAGGACAGGTTGCAGGAGGACAGGTTGCAGGAGGACAGGTTGCAGGAGGACAGGGTTGCAGGAGGACAGGGTTGCAGGAGGACAGGGTTGCAGGAGGACAGGGTTGCAAGAGGACAGGGTTGCAAGAGGACAGGGTTGCAAGAGGACAGGGTTGCAAGAGGACAGGGTTGCAGGAGGACAGGGTTGCAGGAGGACAGGTTGCAGGAGGACAGGTTGTAGGAGGACAGGTTGTAGGAGGACAGGTTGCAAGTGGACAGGTTGCAAGTGGACAGGTTGCAAGAGGACAGGTTGCAGGAGGACAGGTTGCAGGAGGACAGGTTGCAGGAGGACAGGGTTGCAGGAGGACAGGGTTGCAGGAGGACAGGGTTGCAGGAGGACAGGGTTGCAGGAGGACAGGGTTGCAGGAGGACAGGGTTGCAGGAGGACAGGGTTGCAGGAGGACAGGGTTGCAGGAGGACAGGGTTGCAGGAGGACAGGGTTGCAGGAGGACAGGGTTGCAGGAGGACAGGGTTGCAGGAGGACAGGGTTGCAGGAGGACAGGGTTGCAGGAGGACAGGGTTGCAGGAGGACAGGGTTGCAGGAGGACAGGGTTGCAGGAGGACAGGGTTGCAGGAGGACAGGGTTGCAGGAGGACAGGGTTGCAGGAGGACAGGGTTGCAGGAGGACAGGGTTGCAGGAGGACAGGGTTGCAGGAGGACAGGGTTGCAGGAGGACAGGGTTGCAGGAGGACAGGGTTGCAGGAGGACAGGGTTGCAGGAGGACAGGGTTGCAGGAGGACAGGGTTGCAGGAGGACAGGGTTGCAGGAGGACAGGGTTGCAGGAGGACAGGTTGCAATGGAAGGAAGCAATATGTCATAGAAAACGGTAAGCGAGGGAGGCTACATAGCACTGTTCAAGTAACGATAACTTGTATATTATTCACCAAGCCGATACGAGACGGAGTAAATAACACAACGGATAAGTTAAACAAAATAATTATCTTCCCTTACGAATAATTGTGATTTATGGGGGGGGGTGAAGGGAAATAGTTGATGACCCTTTATGGAAATCTGAACATTTTACGAGGTAGTTGGTGACTGTGAGTGGAACGAGGCAATTATAGTAAAAGGGTTCGTGTTTCCTTTCCATCAAATAACCATGAAACAAATAGGAATGGTCAATATATATATAATATATATATATATATATATATATATATATATATATATATATATATATATATATATATATATATGTCGTACCTAGTAGCCAGAACTCACTTCTCAGCCTACTATGCAAGGCTCGATTTGCCTAATAAGCCAAGTTTTCCTGAAATAATATATTTTCTCTAATTTTTTTCTTATGAAATGGTAAAGCTACCCATTTCATGTTGTATGATGTCAATTTTTTGTTATTGGAGTTAAATTTAACGTAGATATATGACCGAACCTAACCAACCCTACCTAACCTAACCTATCTTTATAGGTTAGGTTAGGTTAGGTTAGGTAGCCGAAAAAGGTAGGTTAGGTTAGGTAGGTTAGGTAGTTGAAAAACAATTAATTCAGGAAAACTTGGCTTATAAGGCAAATCGGGCCTTGCATAGTAGGCTGAGAAGTGCGTTCTGGCTACTAGGTACGACATATATATATATATATATATATATATATATATATATATATATATATATATATATATATATATATATATATATATAAGCTGGGTTAAAGATATTTCATATTTCTAGTTTCCAAAAATGATGGTCATGGGGGAAATGTTGGGGGTGATGATGCTTAGTAGAGAGAGAGAGAGAGAGAGAGAGAGAGAGAGAGAGAGAGAGAGAGCTAGCCATCCCTCTATCCATCGTTTAAATTGGACAGAATGTATAATTGGGTAGTAAACTGTGAATGGAACAAGGGATTCAAGATAAGAGGGTGTATTTTATTTTTTTGGTTACATATATATATATATATATATATATATATAGATATAGATATATATATATATATATATATATATATATATATATATATATATATATATATATATATATATATATATATTACTGTATAACGTAGTGTGGTATATAACTCCACATACACTTATTGTTGACATAATTTTATGCCCAATTACAAATCTTACCAATTATTAAGTTATCTAATTTATATAATCCTGGACTTTCATTACTATTATCTAATTCACTACTTTTTCTAGGATTCAATAATATTTCTTTCAGTAACTGATTTACACTCCACAATTTGCATTAATTAGTCCAGTCAATTGAATGATTACAATCTCTTAATTGAATAAATAATGCATTGGACCGGTTCTTATACTATATTTGTTATTTTATTATCTGGTCTAAGATATTCACGTGTTTGGCCAACATAGAATTTATTACAATATGTTGACCAAACAGGTTAACATCTTGACTTGAGAATAAAAGCACATAGTGATCAGAGAATGATGCTAGAGTAATTTGCCATTTCATGCAAAGAGGGGGAGGGAAGGATGTGGCTCGACCCCCGACCCGCCTATCACTACTCATGATCAATAACCAGTCACCCTTGCTAAGTTTGGCGAGGCTAGCCTTAAGCATCTGGCCCCCCAACCTCGAACTGACAAACGGCTATTCTCTGTGTTGAGATATATAAAACTGGTTTACCTCTCCCTCCCTGCACAGGATATTGGGCGTCCTCTCGGTCTGGCGATACCAGAGTACAGCAACCACAACGCCGTCCTCCACACCGACGACTCCCACCACTACGACAGCGACGCCGCCGAGTACGACTACAGAGACTACGGTGACAACGCCTTCGAGCCATACAACGACGTCGAATACAATGAGTTCCCTGACTACGTTTATGACGACTACGAGGACTTCGAGGACGGCCGCGTGTCCAGTACCCACGAGTTGAACGCCGGCGAGGACTTCATCGTCACGCAAGAGGGGGACGTCACGCAAGAGGGGGACGTCACGCTGAGTGAGACAGAAGAGAGCGAGGAGAAAGAGGAGAGAGAAGAAAAGAGGACAGACATGAAGGAGATGTCTGCTGACGCCGGCGGCCGACGAGAGCAGCTGGAGGCCACCTCAGCAGAGACGGATGATGAGGATCTGGTTGAAGGGTCCGGCGCGAAGGACCACGGCAAGTTTGGTGAGTACGTCTTACAGTGAGTAGGCGGCAGACGCGAGTTTGTGTGTCGAATGTGTGCATGTGTGTTTTAATACGTGTGCACGGGCGTTCGAATAGTGCACGGGCGTTCGAATCAATTAGTGCTAAGATTGTCTTATGTGTTGTGTGTTTTTGTGAAGGTAAGCTATGTGTATTTTGTTTGTTTTAATCGTGTAAGTGTGCTTGCATATGTGTATGATTGTTTTATCTGGTGTTCATGTAACTGTGTTTTTGCTGATGTGGGTGTGCTCCCTCGTTTTATTTTTGGACGCTTAAAAAATACCCTCCGAGCACCACGTGTCAGTGGACACCTACGTTTAAATTTTATTTTTAACTGGTTTATGCACCGAGAGAAAGAATATGTGTGTTTTGAAATTCTGAACAGAGAAAAACTGGAAAGTTATATTTGTTCGTGTTTATTCAGAAGTTGACAATGGAAACAATACGCCCACTTGTTTGTGTGTTTTTGCGAATGAGTATTTGTGCGTGTGTGTGAGACCGCGTGCATTTGTGTATGCGTTTGTTTGGTGTTTGTTTTACTTCGATTTGCTTATTTTAATGACAATTAACGATTTGCTCCGTTAATTACAGTCTGAAATTGCCGTCATTGCTTGTGCTTGCGAGTGTACCTCCAGCGTCCTGGTCGCATGCAATGCCCAAATATCATTTACTGTTGTGTGTCGTTATCTTGAAGTTGCTTCTAGTTGGTGAGACTCTCGCATCTTCCGGCAGAGCTGATGTGGTCCGTCTGGTCGGGATGTTCCACTTCTTGCGACGGAGGCGTCCGGATCCGCTCCTACAGCTGCGTTCCCAACCAACTGTTTCTGGAAGAATGCGTCCGCGCAGGGATTGAAACCCAGCAACAGCGGGCGTGCAACTTGCAACCCTGTCCTTCCACCACCACGCCACGCACCACCACCACTACAACCTCCACCACCACCGCCGCCGCGACCACTACCACCACTGCCGCGACCACCACCTCCACCAGCAGAGGGATCAGCGGCGCCTCTACGCCAGAGATGGACAACATGATCCAGTCAATACCATACATGACCTCCACCGACACCTTCTCTCCTCCTCCCGTCACCGCCACACCGTTACACCAGTTCATGACTGTCACCTCAACCCCGTCATCTCCCACCACATCTACCCGTCCTTCCACCACCACCTCCACTACCACAACCAGGACCAAAGTGGTGGAGATGCATCCACTCTTCCCCACCACACTCATCAGTCCGGATCTGGCTCCCGTCAGCGAGACGTCCCACAACGACTCCGCCAAAGTTTACCCAGACAAGAAACCTCACAAAGTTTCTAAAATGGACGACAACTCTGTATGGAAGGTTTGTTTATTGACAGTTTGAAGGCTCTGTTACCTATGGATTTTTTGTTTTCTTTTTGTTTTTTGAGTGTTGGAGTAGCGTGTGACATATATTTATCTGAATAGTTGGCCTCGTGTTCTTACAAGTTTTCAAGGGGTGAAATATATTAATATTTATATAGAGAGAGAGGAAATGAGTTAGTGAAGGAGAGAGGCAGATAGACTGGAACAAAATTTGAGAGGTAGAAATGATTAAGAAACAGTTTCGAAACCAACTTGCATTCCAAATGAGCTATCTTCCAAGGCCCTCCACGTTAAATGCTCTCTTATAGTTAAGAGTGAAGGAATGAATTTGTTTAGCATTAAATGAACAAATCCACAAGGGCCGTGACGAGGATTCGAACCTGCATCCGGGAGCATCCCAGACACTGCCTTAATCGACTGAGCTACGACAGGGTTAAAAGGGATTTGTTCATTTGATGCATCACGTTAGTGTGATCTCTGTGTGTAATTGTTTAGCATTACTTAGGGACATCACCAAGCATATAAGCCGAGCAAAATATTTCAACGCCTCTTTGAGAAAGTCGGATAAGCTAATTAGTTTATGCAGTGGAAGATGTACTGTGTGATTCTCAGAATGCAGGTATCTATCTATATCTCCCTCCTGTAGCAGACGATGAAGGAGAGGGACATGAACGAGGTGCTGCCAAGAGGTGGCCCACCGCCCTCCCTTATGCCCGGCTCCTACAGCAAGAGGATGTCATGGAACCACAAGTGGAGCTACCAGTACCACCACCACCACCACCACCACAACCACAACCAGCAGCCTCACCGCATGAGACATCACCACACCAAGCGTATGTACACCTCTCATACTGCAAAGTCTTTTTTTTCTTTTTCACAATTTGCCTCTAGTCACTTCCGCTTTCGTTTTTATCATCGTCATTACCGCCTCCAACACAGGTACTGCCTCCCAACACAGGTACTGCCTCCCAACACAGGTACTGCCTCCCAACACAGGTACTGCCTCCCAACACAGGTACTGCCTCCCAACACAGGTACTGCCTCCAACACAGGTACTGCCTCCAACACAGGTACTGCCTCCAACACAGGTACTGCCTCCAACACAGGTACTGCCTCCAACACAGGTACCGCCTCCAACACAGGTACTGCCTCCACCCCGTCCATAAGAGAGAGAGGAAATTATCAAGGTAAAGCGCCAAGCCATTACGACTATATAGCACTTGGAAAGAGGTCAACATAAGGATTTGGGATGAGACGGGGAGAAAGGAATGGTGACCAACCACTTGTGAACGGTCGGGAATTGAACGCCGACCTGCAGGAAGCGAGATCGTCGCTCTACCGTCCACCCCCAAGTGGTTAACCCCGCCCTTGAGAACCAGCAGGACGGTAATAACTCATGGAACAGGAAGAGTGCGTGCAGGCGCCGACCACAAGCCTCGCGGCCTTGACCGACACATATTAACTGAGGAACGATAATTCCCGCCAGTAACACTGATCTGAACGACGCCGGTGTATGCCCGACCGCGAGAGTCGCTCCAGGCACGCACGCAGGCACACACACACACACGCACGCAGGCACACACACACACACGCACGCAGGCACACACACACACACGCACGCAGGCACACACACACGCACGCAGGCACACACGCACGCACGCAAGCAAGCAGGCACGCACGCACGCAAGCAGGCACGCAAGCAAGCAGGCACAAGCACGCACTCACTCACACAAACACTGGTAACGTGTGGTCACCTTTGGGAAAACTAGGATAGTTTTAGTTTTGATAGGATAACTAGGATAGAAACTCTTTGGGCGCTGGTGGCTTGAGCGGATAGCACGCTAGATACGTAGTCCTTTGGACCGGGGTTCGATTCCCGGCACCTGCGGAAACAAAAATGGGTAGAGTTTCTTTCACCCTGATGCTCTCGTTACCTAGCAGTAAATAGGTACCTGGGAGTTAGACAGCTGTTACGGGCTGCTTCGTGTGTGTGTGTGTGTGTGTGAAAAATTAGTTAGTAGTTCGTAACAGTTGATTGACAGTTGAGAGGCGGGCCGAAAGAGCAGAACTCAACCCCCGCATGCACAACTAAGTGAATACAACTAGGTGAAAGCACACACACAGGGGGGCCTCGCGACTTGAGTGGACAGCGCTCGAGGGCCGTAATCCTATGGGGCCCGGGTTCGATTCCCGGCCGAGGCAGAAACAAATGGGCAGAGTTTCTTTCACCCTGATGCTTCTGTTCACCTAGCAGTAAACAGGCAATATATATATAGAGAGAAAGAGAAAGACAGAGATATAGGCGTATCTGCTGGGCTGTGAGCCTCCCCCCCCCCCCCCCCGGGCAGTTCTGCTGTGCTTCGCAATTCACGTTCCTTAAAGTTTAGATTGCATTCAAGTCTTTTGTGTTGAGGTGTGACAGATTTCCCCTCCTTTCATTCTCTGCTCTTCTTTCCTTCTCCCTCGTCCTCTCTTCTTCTCTCACCACCTCCTTCTTCTTCTCTCACCACCTCCTTCTTCTTCTCTCACCACCTCCTTCCCATTTCCTCTCGTCAAGAGCTGCAGGATATTTGTCTCTCCTTGAAAGAGGATTTTTTTAACAGCATTATGGAATTAAGTCGATCAAGTAGACGAATATACTTCCTTGTAACTCATGTTTTTCATCGATGACATCCACGGACGCCGCCGGGCAGAGCCGTGGATCAAGCATCTCCCCGTAGCAGTGACGTGTTGAGTGACAAGGGGGTTCGACTACTCAGCCTCCCAAGATGGCGTCATCTCAGACAATTTTCTCGCTAGTCATCTATCCTTTCATGGCTAGCGGGACCTCAATTTTTTAATGTGGGGAAAATGACGTCTCTAGCCACGAGACGAGTCCATTCAATTAGCGACGTGTGTCAAATATCTTTCGGAATACTTGCGTCGTGTCTGCTAAAAAAAAAAAAAAGGAATTCGCATTCTTTGTATTTTTTTTAATTTCTTCTCCCAAGACATGTTATCTAGATTTCAATTTCGTGTTCTTTAGTGATCGTGTGTGCTTTCGTGGGGCTTTCGTGAATGGGTTATTTATGACTGCTCTTGATAGTGTATCACGTTTTCGCGTCTTCCACGTGTCCCAGCACGTGGAAGACATCCCTCTATCTAGCCACTGTGACCTGGGCATCCGGCCACTGTGACGCGGGCATCCGCCCCCACCCAGCAGCATAACTCACCCCCCCCCCCCCCCGCGCACGACATTCGCCAAACTCTGGAAGAAAGAACACAAAACTTCTGTAAATTTGGGGAAGTGTGACTTATTGTGTCGCCTGTCGGTGAGGGACAGCTGTCGCGTCGCTGTCGGACGAGGGACCTGTCGGTGAGGGACAGCTGACGCGTCGCTGTCGGACGAGGGACCTGTCGGTGAGGGACAGCTGACGCGTCGCCGTCGGACAAAGGGACCTGTCGGTGAGGACAGCGGTCGCTGTCGGACGAGGGACCTCGTCCGACAGGAGGAACGGACGCGTTATCATAATTCTTCAATTAACATAAGAATTCCTCAAAGAACAAACTTTATTCTCTCCGTGGAGACTTAGGAAGTCAAAATATATTACAGTTATGAAGCAATTACAGTGTAGCTTACACCCAGCTGCGTCACCTGTGTGGTGTAACACTACAGTCTGCGTCACCTGTGTGTCTTGTAACGCTGCAGTCAACGTCACCTATGTCATATATGTCATATAAATATGAAATATTAAGTACATATTCACATATTTTGTTTTAGTCAAAGCCTCAAAATACATAATCTATTACCTTATTATTACTTCTAACATTTTTTATTGCAAAGTTGGAGTATTTGTCAACAGTTTTTAACTTATTGACAAACTTTATAATATATTTTACTGTTTATTCCACTGAATATAGTCTATATAGTGTTATCTTTTATATAAGCTAACAATATATGAAAGTTATGTAAGTCCATATATTATTATGTTTTATCGTGACTTAATGTAAGGGCAATCATAGTCAAAATATTCATGAATAGTTTCTGTTGTATTTGTGTATTAAACAGGTATTTAATTATTATTTACTCAAATTTTTCTAACAATCAATAATATTGATTATCACAGTAATCAATCTTGTCCACCAAAAAAAAACACAATTATTTACGTTCTATTTCATTCTCCCAAAATTTAATTCTCTGTATATATATTTTTTCCCCCATGCCCGATAACAGTGATGGAGAATCGCTGCTTACGAAAGTACAATGTATCTAATAGCCGTTTTCCAGACTTTTGCAATGATTTTTTGCTATAATATTTTAAAGCAAATAGAAACTCAATACAAATTAAATGAGTGAAATTTGCGTGCCTTCAGACTCGGCAGGACAGGATGGCGAGGACTGCGCAGGTGGCTGTCTCAACCAGGGCCTGTGCGGCTACGGCGGCGTGTGCCACTGCGCGCGCGGCTGGACCGGTCTCCGCTGCCAGACGCCAGAGTGCGCGCGCGGGTGTATCAACGGGGGTGTGTGTACCGCCCCGGACACCTGTCGCTGCCCGCCGGGGTACTCTGGGGCACTCTGTCAGCACGGTGAGTCTATACCCACACGCACACGCGCACGCAAGACAGGGGGCAAGCAGGGGTTTATGCAGGGGGCAAGCAGGGAGCAAGCATGGGGGAGTCTCAGAGCCGTATCACATGCTGTGGGATATTCTGAGTGATTTTAACACGATGGTGACCAAGTTACTTCTTTCCTTATGGTGTTTTTTATTTCTTTGAGCTGATTTACGCCTTGGTGCCTTCAAGTTATGGGTAACACCTGTGTTGGGGCTATAATACAGATGTATATTAAACAGGTGTTTGAAACGCCATCAAACATCTGTACTTCATACAGATGTTTAGTGGTGATGCACAACTAATGAAGGGAAATCAGAAGATAATATGACTGTACTCTCTTGAAAAATGAACGAGACAGTTGAAGAATGATCTGAAAAATGGCAGCTGGACTTTAATATAGATAAATTATACACATATAATTATACACTGTATATATATATATATATACACAGATCTTTAATATAGACAAATTATACACATAGTTATAAACTGTGTATGTATATACAGATCCTTAATATAGACATATTAACAAAAGTTAGGGGGAAGGACAAGGAGTGAGATAACCCAGAGAACACTGCAGAATGTATTTTCCTACATCAGAATACAAGACAATTGACCCTAAATGTTAACATGATAACAATCTGAAGGGAAATGTATAAGTTAGCGTATTATGCCTCAACCTTCAAGTGTACAGAAAGCCTCCAGAGGGGGGAGGGGCCAGATTCACGAAGCAGTTACGCAAGTACTTACGAACAGGGCCAGATTCACGAAGCAGTTACGCAAGTACTTACGAACGTGTGCATCTTTCCTCAATCTTTGACGGCTTTGGTTACATTTATTAAACAGTTTACAAGCATGAAAACTTCCCAATCAACTGTTGTTATTGTTATAAACAGCCTCCTGGTGCTTCGGAGCTCATTAACTGTTTAATAATTGTAAACAAAACTGTCGAAGATTGAGAAAAGGATGTACAGGTTCGTAAGTGCTTGCGTAACTGCTTCGTGAATCTGGCCCCAGGAACTTAAATTAACTGTTCACTACATACCAATTTCGTGAGCCTTTTGTGAGAATTTCGTGAAAATGCAAAACTAAGCAAGAGAAAAGGTTCACGGAACTGAACCACGAGAACCGCTGTAAATGAACCTCATCCACTAGGGACGAATGAAGAAACATGGGGGGGAAATGTTCACGACATATAAGATCTAACAGGGAATTAACGACTAAGTAGACAAATAAGCAATGTTCAAAGTGAGGAGCAACACGACGAGGGGGAAACGCTGATTGAAACTGAAGATTCAAATGAGTCAACAAGGTGTCAGAAAACACTTCTTCCACATAAGACTTGGAAATAAATACACAAGATCAGATGAAGTGATCGAAGCTAACTCAAAATACAACTTAAGAATGGCAATGACAATACAAGTATATGTTTCACGGAATATTCTCATTCCCAATGAACATTTCTCATAACCAAACGCAACAATACTGAGAAAGGAAAACCTGCTAGCCACCGTGAACAAGAATATTCCACATTCGTGTGGGAGCGACAGAATCCCATTGAAAATTCGTTTTCTACAGTTTCCCCTAAAACTGTTTCCTTTACGAAAAGTGGGAAGACCATTATTGTACCGTACCAAGATGAGGTGCCTTGTCTGAGTGGGCTGAGCTTACCTAGTTACTGTAACAGTGTGTGTGTTAGGTGTTACATTACTTTTAGTGAGTTCCTCCTTTACTCATTCATGCATTTGGTCTGGTCGGTACAACGACGGCCTGGCTTCTTCCAGGGTCAGTGTTTGATCTCCAATGAGTTAAGTGTTTGGGTACCGTTCCTTAAGTATGTCTCAATATCCAAGCTCGTTACCTTTCGTCATGTCCCCTGCTTGTACCTGTCCTCATGTCCCTGCTTGTACTCTGTTCCCATGTCCCCTGCTTGTACTCTGCCCTCATGTCCCCTGCTTGTACTTTGCCCTCATGTCCCTGCTTGTACTCTGCCCTCATGGCCCCTGCTTGTACTCTTCCCTCATGTCCCCTGCTTGTACTCTGCCCTCATGTCCCTGCTTGTACTCTGTCCTCATGTCCCTGCTCGTAGTGTTCCGTGGGCGATATATAGTCATACCGTCTTAGCGCTCTCCCGATGATGTCCTCGCCCATCCAAACGTGTGTTTGTCCGTCTCACAGCCCTGTGTAGTCCTGCCTGCAGCAACGGTGGTACCTGCGTCATCCCGGGGCTGTGTGTGTGTCCTGCTGGCTACGTTCCTCCCCTGTGTGCTCGTAAGTCAGTCTGATACTCAGCCTCAGTCTGAGTCTCTCTCTCTGTCTCTCTCTCTGTCTCTCTCTGTCTCTGTCTCTCTCTGGCGCCAGCAACAGCTGCAACATTGACAAGTAGGAAGCAGTTTGCTGGTGTCACACTGAATCTGTGACCAGCGTCTGTCTGCAATTCCATAGTGATGTCGATGCGAGAAACTTCAGAACGCGATAGAAAAATTTTGGTTTGAAGCGAAATAGAGTTTGGAACAAATAATAGCGTTACCGAGAGTGCTGGTTCTAACTCTTGGCTTCCAGGATGTCTGTAACTGGGTGTTAGTTAGTTAGAATAGAGCAGTTAGAATAGACTGAAGTTGATCCAGGACATTGCTTATTGTCCTGATCATCACACCCCATCATCACCACACACCACCACCATCACCACACACACCACCATCACTCACACACACCACCATCACCACACACCACCACCATCACCACACACACCACCATCACCACACACACCACCATCACCACACACACCACCATCACACACCATCAGCACCTACATCACCACCATCATTGATTGTTCAGTTGCGTGCACTGGCAAACTCTGGGTGCATTATAGAGACACGAGAGTGAGTGAAGTAATTAGAAAGCTCCAGGTACCTCATGCCAAAGGGTCTGAATGGTCTAATAACTGGGCATTCAGTGATGTAGTGTGGGAGATCATGCCGTAGTTCCTGCTCACAGAGTTTGCACCTGGAGTGCTCAGGACTGGGAGATCCGTCACCTGCAGCCACCTGCCACAGGTAACGGTATAGCCACCTGCCACAGGTAACGGTATAGCCACCTGCCACAGGTAACGGTATAGCCACCTGCCACAGGTAACGGTATAGCCACCTGCCACAGGTAACGGTATAGCCACCTGCCACAGGTAACGGCAGCCACCTGCCACAGGTAACGGTAACCCAACCTGATCCTGGCAACCACTGTGTCGCATAGTCTGGTGGACGTTGTGTTCTGCCCAGAAACATAGGTTTCGCATCTGAACAAATCATAGCTTTTTATACTGGTGCTTTCAGGTCTTTGGGAGTCAGTAATTTCTCTTCTATGAGACCCGATTGTTTGGAATATTGTCTTGACATCACCAATGAGGCTACCTAGTTCTAATTCAACTTGTTACAAGCTTATCTAGATGTAACGTAAAAGTCTCTCTCCTCCAAAGTGACGTAGACTAATAATGGCTAAGATTCCCCTCTCAAGTGCCTTCCTCATCACGGCTAAGCACCTCATTCCTCAAGTGCCTTCCTCATCACGGCTAAGCACCTCATTCCTCAAGTGCCTTCCTCATCATATTTGATGATGTGATGAACCTCTAATGAACTGCGTTAGTATTTACATAGCCCTGGCAGGCGGCTGCTTCAGTCCTAGTGAGACATATTAAGTCCTTTTTACTGTGTTTTTCTTAATTCCTTATATTCCTACCTTTTGTTTTTTTTTTTATTTTTAGCTGTTTTAATTAGTTTGTTTTTAATTTGTATTTGTTTAATATACTTTATGTTATTTAATGAACCATATTTTGCCTAATTTGATATTATTTGAGTTAATTGTCAATGAGTTGTGCATGAGTTCCAATAGGAGTGAGTTTCTATATGCATGTGTTCGCCTAGAGATGAGTTCCCATTGGAATGAGTTCCCATTGGAATGAGTTCCCATTGGATTGAGTTCCCATTGGATTGAGTTCCCATTGGAATGAGTTCCCATTGGAATGAGTTCCCATTGGAATGAGTTCCCATTGGAATGAGTTCCCATTGGAATGAGTTCCCATTGGAATGAGTTCCCATTGGAATGAGTTCCCATTGGATTGAGTTCCCATTGGAATGAGTTCCCATTGGAATGAGTTCCCATTGGAATGAGTTCCCATTGGAATGAGTTCCCATTGGAATGAGTTCCCATTGGAATGAGTTTCCATGGGGAATGAGTTTCCATGGGGAATGAGTTTCCATGGGGAATGAGTTTCCATGGGGAATGAGTTTCCATGGGGAATGAGTTTCCATGGGGAATGAGTTTCCATGGGGAATGAGTTTCCATGGGGAATGAGTTTCCATGGGGAATGAGTTTCCATGGGGAATGAGTTTCCATGGGGAATGAGTTTCCATGGGGAATGAGTTTCCATGGGGAATGAGTTTCCATGGGGAATGAGGTCCCACGGGAATGAGTTTCCATAGGCATGAGTTCCATTGATGACAACTCATCCTCTTGACAATCTTCCCCCCCCCCCCCCCGTGCGTTTGACGACGGCACGGCAGCCATGTGCACGGCGCGCTGCCTTCACGGCGGGGAATGCACGGGCGTGGAGCGGTGCACGTGTCCCGGGGGCTACACGGGTGCACGGTGCGAGTCTGCCGTGTGTACGCCCTCGTGTCAGCACGGCGGCCTCTGCGTCGCGCCCGGCGTCTGCTCCTGTACCCCAGGTTACGGCGGCTCCATCTGTCAGCGACGTGAGTCTTGAAGAGAGATGATAAGGGGAAGGGAGGGGGAGAGGGCGAGAGAGATGATAAAGGGAAGAGAGGGGAGGGCGAGAGAGATGATAAGGGGAAGGGAGTGGGGGAGAGTGAGAGAGATGGAACGACAGGTGAGCTAGAGAAATGTTCCAGCGAGGTATTGGTGGGTGTTGGTGCATATACCGAAGGCCAGCGGGAGGTGCTGGTACATATCCCGAGGGCCAGCGGGAGGTGTTGCTACATATCCCGAGGGCCAGCGGGAGGTGCTGGTACATATCCCGAGGGCCAGTGGGAGGTGCTGGTACATATCCCGAGGGCAAGCAAGAGGTGTTGCTACATATCCCGTAGGCCCGCGGGGGGTGCTGGTATATATCCCGAGGGCCAGAGGGAGGTGCTGGTATACATCCCGAGGGCCAGCGGGGGGTGCTGGTATATATCCCGAGGGCCAGCGGGAGGTGCTGGTATATATCCCGAGGGCCAGCGGGAGGTGTTGCTACATATCCCGAGGGCCAGCGGGAGGTGCTGCAGAGATGCCGTGGAAAACGGCAAGAAAAAGATATAATGAAATAAAACAAGAAACAATATTGATAAGAACGAAACATGTCTGGAACCCTCCCAAGAGGAACCCTCCCAAGAGGAACCCTCCCAAGAGGAGCCCTCCCAAGAGGAGCCCTCCCAAGAGGAACCCTCCCAAGAGGAGCCCTCCCAAGAGGAACCCTCCCAAGAGGAGCCCTCCCAAGAGGCGCCCTCCCCAAGAGGAGCCCTCCCAAGAGGAGCCCTCCCAAGAGGAGCCCTCCCAAGAGGAGCCCTCCCAAGAGGAGCCCTCCCAAGAGGAGCCCTCCCAAGAGGAGCCCTCCCAAGAGGAGCCCTCCCAAGAGGAGCCCTCCCAAGAGGCGCCCTCCCAAGAGGAGCCCTCCCAAGAGGAGCCCTCCCAAGAGGCGCCCTCCCCAAGAGTAGCCCTCCCCAAGAGGAGCCCTCCCAAGGGGAGCCCTCCCAAGAGGCGCCCTCCCCAAGAGGCGCCCTCCCCAAGAGGAGCCCTCCCAAGAGGAACCCTCCCAAGAGGAGCCCTCCCAAGAGGAGCCCTCCCAAGAGGAACCCTCCCAAGAGGAGCCCTCCCAAGAGGCGCCCTCCCAAGAGGAGCCCTCCCAAGAGGAACCCTCCCAAGAGGAGCCCTCCCAAGAGGAACCCTCCCAAGAGGAGCCCTCCCAAGAGGAGCCCTCCCAAGAGGAGCCCTCCCAAGAGGAGCCCTCCCAAGAGGAACCCTCCCAAGAGGAGCCCTCCCAAGAGGAGCCCTCCCAAGAGGAGCCCTCCCAAGAGGCGCCCTCCCCAAGAGGAACCCTCCCAAGAGGAGCCCTCCCAAGAGGAACCCTCCCAAGAGGAGCCCTCCCAAGAGGAGCCCTCCCAAGAGGAACCCTCCCAAGAGGCGCCCTCCCCAAGAGGCGCCCTCCCCAAGAGGAACCCTCCCAAGAGGAGCCCTCCAAAGAGGAGCCCTCCCAAGAGGAGCCCTCCCAAGAGGAGCCCTCCCAAGAGGAGCCCTCCCAAGAGGAGCCCTCCCAAGAGGAGCCCTCCCCAAGAGGAACCCTCCCAAGAGGAGCCCTCCCAAGAGGAGCCCTCCCAAGAGGAACCCTCCCAAGAGGAGCCCTCCCAAGAGGAACCCTCCCAAGAGGAGCCCTCCCAAGAGGAGCCCTCCCAAGAGGCGCCCTCCCCAAGAGGAACCCTCCCCAAGAGGAGCCCTCCCAAGAGGAACCCTCCCAAGAGGCGCCCTCCCCAAGAGGAGCCCTCCCCAAGAGGAGCCCTCCCCAAGAGGAGCCCTCCCCAAGAGGAGCCCTCCCCAAGAGGAGCCCTCCCCAAGAGGAGCCCTCCCCAAGAGGAGCCCTCCCAAGAGGAACCCTCCCAAGAGGAGCCCTCCCAAGAGGAGCCCTCCCAAGAGGAGCCCTCCCAAGAGGCGCCCTCCCAAGAGGCGCCCTCCCAAGAGGCGCCCTCCCAAGAGGCGCCCTCCCACGAAGGGTTCAAGCTCAACCAAAGTTATTCAACTAGATTAGAACAAGCAGCTGAGGCAAGCAGAAGGAGAACACAAGAATAAGAACACGACGAACAATAACTTCGTGTTCATCAAGCCTTCATGGAACGACAGACGAAACATGTACATCTTTCGATAGTCATATCCAGTGTGTTTTCATTTATTAAAATATTGTATTAGTTCTGAAGCCCAACGGGGCTGTTTATAAAACTAATAACCTTGAAATTTTCAGTATACGAAGCTCGAAAGTTGTTTAATAAATGTCAATATATATCCGCCATGGTTCAGAAGAGATGTACAGGTTTCGTAAAAGGGAACGTTAATGCCTCGATGAATCGTGGTTCTAAAAAATTCCTGCCTATCAGTTGTTGTTTTTCACTATAATGAATATAGGTTATAGTCATTTTGCATGTATATTGTCTAATGTTTTTTATTTTTTTTAGTTTTAATATATTTATATATTGTTTTATCGCATATAATTTGAATGTGTTTTTTTGCTTTTTATAAATATGTCACTTTTGTCATTTTTTTATATATATTAAATAAACCTCCCTTTCCTCCTATACAGTAATCATGAGATAAATTATAGTGTTCAACTTTACCTGTGTATGTATTCATACACAGCCGGATACAGGATACAGCTGGAGTCACCTGGCTGTATCCTCACAGGTTCCCAATAGTCCTCGAACTTTTGCCCACGTTCAAAACATATCTATGAACTATGTACTCCTGTGGTCGACATATTCACAAACATATTCATATGGCCACTTTTTCCACGGGAACACGTGGGCACTACACACCTTACACACACACACACACACACACACACACACACACACACACACACACACACACACACACACACACACACACACACACCTGTATCCCCGTATCCCATGCCCGTGTCATGTGTTGCAGCTGTGTGTCGGCCGCCGTGTCAGCACGGAGGGACGTGCCTGGCACCTTACCTGTGTCGATGCCCGGCTGGCACCCTGGGCACGTACTGTCAAAATTGTGAGTTTTAGTTCTAAATTTCATTTCAGTTTGATTTTAATATATTTTGTTATGTTTGCTTCTGTTTCAGTCGACATTGTTAATGTTGATTTTTATTGTTTTCTTTCCCATTGTTTTCTTTCTTGAGTTTCAGATTATATTATATTATTATTATTATAATATATTATATATATATATATATATATATATATATATATATATATATATATATATATAATATATATATATATATATATATTATAGAATTTTGGAGAACTGATTTTTCAATTACCATCGACAGTGAAAAGAAACATAAAAAACATTGAGAAAATTCGTGTTAGAAATATTAATCTTACTTTTACGGTCATATTTAATAATATATGTCTACAGGAAAGACTGCTACCAAAATATACTAATATATTATAATATATATATATATATATATATATATATATATATATATATATATATATATATATATATATATATATATAGATGCGTTTAAAGCGAAAACAACGCAATATGAAAACAGTTACTGTACATACCAGGGACATTTTTCTTACAAGAGAAAGATAAAAATTGGTTAAAAATGTCAAGACAAGTTTCTGACTACTTGACCATTAGCACACTGGCACTCCGCCAGGGCCACAGACATCAACACCAAGTAAAACACATCACAATACACAAATAAAATAACATTAAACAATAGTCATATTAGGTGACGTTCAAGGTTATACAAGCACGCAAAAGCCAAGACAGTTTTACAGCCGGATCCCTAAGTGAGGCAAATGCAGTGTTTGCGTTCCTAACTATAACTCACACGGAGGACTACGATTGTAAATGAATATGGACATCGAGAAACAATCTATTCAGATGTGACAGGAAACACTGAGTGGGATCAAAAAATATATAAAATAACCTCATATAAAACACTACTATCCTTTCTACTACACCTTTGTCCTCACTCCTCTCTTGCCTATTTATTGCCTGTCTCTACTTCCTCATCATTACGGGCTATTCATGCCCGTGCCACCTCTTGGGTGGCTTAATCTTTATCAAATCAATTCCTCATCACACGGGAGACATCTCCCGTCACGCAGGGTGCAGTCGCACCTCCACAGATCTCCAGTATCAGCTCTTGATACTGGTAAAGGCTCATAAGGGCCACCACTTACGGGCTATTCATGCCCGTGCCACCTCTTGGGTGGCTTAATCTTCATCAATCAATCAATCTTCCTCATCACAATCGACTGGAGAATGGTCCAGGACCGAAACGTCGTCGTCCCTTCACCTTCTAATGCGTGGTCTGGTCAACTCATATAAAACATTTGTATATCAGAAATGCACTCATCTGCACAGAGTTGCTAAGCACCATAAA
>NC_091202.1:35683034-35695534 GCF_040958095.1 Procambarus clarkii
CATTAAAAATATATGTATAGTTAGGCGTAGGTTAGGTTAGGTGTTTAGGTTCTGTTGGCGATTATTTGTATTTGTAGTACGTGGGTGAAGCATTTATAAAATTGTGGTTCGAACAGAGGACGTGAGGGAAGCACTTGTTCCGGAAGTGTTCGGACGTCATCAGTTGTCAGTCGTGTGTAAACCGTTTTTCATTCATAAACAGGGGGTTTGGCGGCTGGATTAACGAGCTTGGATCTTTGTATGTGAGAACCGGTTGAACTTTGTGCACGCCATCGTTCGATCCCCAACGGTCCAAGTGGTGGGGCATCGTCCCTTCCCCCCCCGTCCTATCCCAGGTTCCAATCCTCGCATCCCAAGTTCTATTCTTCATATTACAGGTCCTATTTGTCATATGTAGTCCTTGAAGTGCGTGGATGGAGCACTTGCATAGTTGCGGTTCGAACTATGTCAGCGGACCACTGTTCGAGAAATGATTTTTTTTTTTTTTTTTTTTTGAGATATATACAAGAGTTGTTACATTCTTGTACAGCCACTAGTACGCGTAGCGTTTCGGGCAGGTCCCTGGAATACGATCCCCGCCGCGAAGAATCGTTGTTACAACCAAGTACACATTTTACTGTTGCGTTAAACAGAGACTACAGTTAAGGAATTGCGCCCAGTAAATCCTCCCCGGCCAGGATACGAACCCATGACAAAGCGCTCGCGGAACGCCAGGCGAGTGTCTTACCACTACACCACGGAGACTGTGAATCGAACGTCATCACCCAACTGCCTTTTGGGAGGTGATCTCCTCACAGCCCGGCCTCATAAACAAAGACCCAAAGACCATTCCATCCACCCGCCAAACCCCCAGGTGTTTACGAATGAAAAACGGTGTACACACGACTCTCAACTGCTGACGTTCGAACACTTCCGGAACAAGTGCTTCACTCACGTCCTCTGTTCGAACCACAATTTTATAAATGCTTCTCCCACGTACTTCAAATACAAATAATTATCAACAGAACCTAAACACCTAACCTAACCTACGCCTAACATTATATAGAATTTTACTGTATAATATTAATATATAAATGCGAACAAATTTTTCTTTAATACACAATACGATAAAAATATGAAATATGAACAGGGGATGGGCCGCATCTTTAACGAGCCTGGCCTGAGGACAGGCTGTGTCACTATGTGACTGATAATATAGGGTGCCACTAACGTATTCCCATATGTGACTGATAATATGGGGTGCCACTAACGTATTCCCATATGTGACTGATAATATGGGGTGCCACTAACGTATTCCCATATGTGACTGATAATATGGGGTGCCACTAACGTATCCCCCACATATAAAGCTGTATAAATATCACAGTTTTTTTTGGTAGATAAAGAAACTGAAGACATGGAAATTGAATTAATCTCTTCCTATATAAAGGACTCTTGACCTATGGACCATTCAATTCCAGATCGGATTTTTTTTTTTGTCTGGCTCTAAACAAACAAAAACTTGGGATTTGAATGTTCTTCCTTTTAAAATTCGGACCAATTTGAAAGTAGTTTATCCAGTTTCTTCTTTTCTTAAAATCTGATTTTTCCACGACATTCCGTTGTATTGGAATGCGCCTCCAAGTATAGCTGTGGGGTGGTGGAATGCACCTCCAAGTGTAGCTGTGGGGTGGTGGAATGTACCTCCAAGTGTAGCTGTGGGGTGATGGAATGTACCTCCAAGTGTAGCTGTGGGGTGGTGGAATGTACCTCCAAGTGTAGCTGTGGGGTGGTGGAATGTACCTCCAAGTGTAGCTGTGGGGTGGTGGAATGTACCTCCAGGTGTAGCTGTGGGGTGGTGGAATGTACCTCCAAGTGTAGCTGTGGGGTGGTGGAATGTACCTCCAAGTGTAGCTGTGGGGTGGTGGAATGTACCTCCAGGTGTAGCTGTGGGGTGGTGGAATGTACCTCCAAGTGTAGCTGTGGAGTCGTGGAATGCGCCTCTAAGTGTAGCTGTGAGGTGGTGGAATGCACCTACAATTGTAGCTGTGGGGTGGTGGAATGCACCTCCAAGTGTAGCTGTGGGGTGGTGGAATGCACCTCCAGGTGTAGCTGTGGAGTGGTGGAATGCACCTCCAAGTGTAGCTGTGGGGTGGTGGAATGCACCTCCAAGTGTAGCTGTGGGGTGGTGGAATGCACCTCCAGGTGTAGCTGTGGAGTGGTGGAATGCACCTCCAAGTGCATTCCACTTGGAATGTATTTAAAAATATATTTTTCGACCATTTCGTATTTTCCTCGGATATAATGAGTCAAGGCAGATTAAATTTCCACACAAATTTATAAGTGATTGTAAATAATGTTTAAAAGATGGATCAGTGTACGTGTCATTGTTTGCCAGGCTTGTTAGACGGGCTTGTTTGCCAAGGTTGTTTACAAACAGCATTGCCTTACAACTTGTCTTCAGACGTTTCCAGGTGAGAATGTGTTGTAAATTACACAGAGCAATGCCTTTTCTATCTAAATTCCACAGTATTTTGCTACTTAGCTTCTAATAAGAGCTTCTAATAAGAGCTTCTAATAAGAGCTTCTAATAAGAGCTTCTAATAAGAGCTTCTAATAAAATAGAACTCCAAATATATTTCACTCTTATTTAGTTTGAGTGTTCTGCATATATGCAGGCGATGAGTCACAATAACGTGGCTGAAGTATGTTGACCAGACCACACACTAGAAGTTGAAGGGACGACGACGTTTCGGTCCGTCCTGGACCATTCTCAAGTCGATTCTCAAGTCATTCTCAAGTCAAGTCGATCATTAGAATCGACTTGAGAATGGTCCAGGACGGACTGAAACGTCGTCGTCCCTTCAATTTCTAGTGTGTGGTCTGGTCAACGTTCTGCATATATTTTTTAAACTTACTCATTAGTGAACAAACTCATTCAGTCTCAAACGGGCTCCACTAACCTCATAATTATGAGACCGACGCTTGAATAGTCGAGTGATACTCAGTCATCTCACAAATAATGAACCTTGATTCATTTATAAGCAACATTTACCGGATATTTTCTTCTTTTTGTGGGACCATTTCTGAGAATGTCTTTAACGGCATCGTTACTAGATAAAAAAAAAGACAATTGTTATCCTTGAGGTAACTGTGTGAATCAGTGTGTTATTGCCATGCTTGATGCTAGGAGGCTGTGTGATTGCAGTGTATTAAAGAGTGTTTATGGGTGTATCCATACGTTAACGATTGTCCACTCCAGTATACTTCAGTGTTAACGAGTGCTCGTGGTTATAAACAAGGTAGAAACGAGTCTTAACACCTTGTATTACCAACGAGGTTTGTATATATACATATTGGCAACACGTACCTGGGCTTCTGTATGCGCGTGTGTGTGTGTATGATCAGAGCGTGTATGGCCGAGAGATGATTACTGTCTCGAGACAGATTGAAGGATTGGCGTACATTAGACCACACAAAAAAATGCATTAGAATGACAGGTAGCACAGAGGTCGGCTGTTGTCGCAAGGTTGTCGTGGCGGCTGAACCTCTTCTTACACGACACAAAGATAGCAGTGTCAGGCCAAGGTGACGTAGGTGGTACAAGTTCCCTTCAACCAGGTGTTTTGAGAACAGCAATTTGCATGTTCTACTCTTGCCTTTCAGTTGCAGAAAAAAAAGGGATCGTTGGTTCGAAAATTGGGCATCATTGGACGTGTCCAGTATTGTACCACAAGGCCACACTCACTGTACAAAAGAATTGGAAGTCGCTAGACACACGCCAATATTTATATATATTTATATATATTTGACAGTGTCAGACCACGGAGGAAAATTGAAACAGGAATTTCCTTAAGTACTTTCGTATATTAATACATCTTCAGAAGGAATCACTCCTTCTTCACTCCTTCTGAAGATGTATTAATATACGAAAGTACTTAAGGAAATTCCTGTTTCAATTTTCCTCCGTGGTCTGACACTGTCACATTTTTAATCATGTGTTTATTTTCGTGATATACACACTTATATATATATATATATATATATATATATATATATATATATATATATATATATATATATATATATATATATATATATATATATATATATACCTATACCTATACCTAAAAGGGGTACCACCTCTGGTGCAAGTGTAGGGACCCATAGCCTCGGAGAAGAAAATAATGAGTACTCAGAGAAGACCTTGTGGATCCTCACTGAACACTTTGATATTTTCTTCCCCTACCACCCCTATTCTTTTAGTGTGTGTGTATATATTTTTAACTTTATTTTAAAATTTCCTTACACAAAATGGGTTACAATATTTGTTACATGCAAGGTACAAGGCTGCTTGGCACAAGTTGTAGAGCTCCTCTAGCTCCTCAGATAGCGGGCAGGAACCATGGATGCAGTGTGCATTGCCTCTCTGGATCGCCACACTAAGGCGCTGAAAGAGAAAACTGGCGGCTCTAGGGTCTCTAGTTGTTTCAATTAACTTAGACCCCGTCATATTTGCGATATTTCCGATATTGTGAAAACTGCAGGGGGGGGGGGGGTAAAATGTGACAAATCACACAAATCACAGGGTTGTTAGTCACTAACTAACTGGCAATTTTTCGGTATAAAAATTCGTAATTTCAAAGTTTAGATATGTGCAAAGAGTCAGAATTCGGGTGAAAAATCAAGCAAAGAACAAATCTGCCTATAGGTATATTATTATATTATAGATATAATATATGTAGATGTAGATATATTATAAAGCACGTTCATATTTTGTTATTGATACGAAAATATATATATATGCACGCTGGAAAATAACACAAAATCAAAGAGAATACATCCTTTATAAGATCTTGATTTGAAGTGGGAGCACGAAATTGAAATTGAAATAAGATATAAATACAAAAGCAAGGAAGCAGATGATCAATACAATGTGGTTTGTATATTTGTGTGTGTCACAAGCAAGTGGTGTATTTCCTGAGGGGCTGTAGGTGTTAATGAGAATAATGCTGGGACGACCACTAATGCTGGGACGACCACTAATGGTGGGACGCCCACTAATGGTGGGACGACCACTAATGGTGGGACGCCCACTAATGCTGGGACGACCACTAATGGTGGGACGCCCACTAATGGTGGGACGACCACTAATGGTGGGACGCCCACTAATGCTGGGACGACCACTAATGGTGGGACGCCCACTAATGGTGGGACGACCACTAATGGTGGGACGCCCACTAATGGTGGGACGACCACTAATGGTGGGACGCCCACTAATGGTGGGACGACCACTAATGGTGGGACGACCACTAATGGTGGGACGACCACTAATGGTGGGACGACCACTAATGGTGGGACGATCACTAATGGTGGGACGCCCACTAATGGTGGGACGACCACTAATGGTGGGACGCCCACTAATGGTGGGACGACCACTAATGGTGGGACGACCACTAATGGTGGGACGACCACTAATGGTGGGACGACCACTAATGGTGGGACGACCACTAATGGTGGGACGACCACTAATGGTGGGACGACCACTAATGGTGGGACGCCCACTAATGGTGGGACGACCACTAATGGTGGGACGACCACTAATGGTGGGACGACCACTAATGCTGAGACGACCACTAATGCTGATACGAGGTACTTGTAACCAGGTACACCTGACCTTGAAGCGCTAGACACCTGCCCTTATACCCACAGCACACCTGTCTGTGAGCCCAGCGACATGCTAACCCCATCAGTCACATATGACCGTATCCAAGGCAGCCCGAGCACAAACGCTTCCGTCAGACGGGTACACAAAAAAAATACAATTTGTTTTTTCATTGAAAGATAAAGTAACTGAACCACCAAAGATTTCAGCTTTAAATCTTTATACAAACACACAAGCAATGTCAATATCTCTGTTCCGAGTGAAGAGGTCAGGCAGATGCTTAGGGGTAGCCACACCAAATGTTTGAAAGGTGCTCTGTGATTGTATGCCGTGTGTAAGAGAGGTAGCTGGGGGATCGAACACCACCCCCCACGCCCCCTCTTGAAGAAGGATCGGCTAGTACTATTCCGAATCCTCAGCGAGTACTATGATGTATATAATTTAGGGTTTGATTGTCCTGCAGGGTGTTACAACAGATTTTACGGCTGTGATCGAGGTTGGAATCAACATTGATTTAATATTGGTAATATTGATTTAGTAATGAATGTTGCTAAAGTCTCTCTCAACGGACGAGAGAGAGAGAGAGGGAGAGAGAGAGGGAGAGAGAGAGGGAGAGAGAGAGAGAGAGAGAGAGAGAGAGAGAGAGAGAGAGAGAGACAGAGATTTTCCTATATTCCAACTTTCAAAAAAATACATTTTTCCCATACAAAATGAGCCGAGGAAACACGCCCAAAATACTCAGTCAGTGTGGACAATAATCACGCGCCAAGAGCTGACTTCAGATCAAATGTTGATGTCCAGATATTTGACATTGTTGCTGACGTGTTACGGCGAAGAGTCCCGGAGAGTCTCGAACAGTTTATAGTGTCTATTATCATACAAATAGAATGTATACAGCGATCTTTGTGCTGTGAATGACTTGGTCGTTGATAAGCAGTACGACATTCCTAGCGTGGCAGCTGGCCTGTTCATCCAGCTGTTCTTTGATACAATCAAGCCGGCTGTAACAGCTGCTGCTGCTGCTGCTGCGTGTGTAGAGTTTCTTTTTAAATATCAAACTTTTGTGTTTTCCCTCGAAAAATGATCTTAAGGTCATTTTTTGAGGAAATTATAAGTTCATTGTATATTATTGTTTTTTTTTTTTTGGGTGCTGTGTATGTTGTCGTGTCCGTAAAGAACTTGATATCATTCCGGGATCCTGTTTTTACACGATAACCAGCCGTCGCTTGCCTTCCCACGTTGTCGAGTCGGGGTGTCGGGGGGGGGGGGGGGAGCCCCATTCTCCTCTCCCTCCCTTGGTATCTTTCTCCCACACACACACACACACACACACACACACACTTCTTCCCTCCCCGTCTCTTTCTCTCTCTCTCTCTCTCTCTCTCTCTCTCTCTCTCTCTCTCTCTCTCTCTCTCTCTCTCTCTCTCTCTCTCTCTCTCTCTCTCTCTCTCTCTCTCTCCCTCCCCTCTCTGTGTCTTTTACGAATACTATCACAACCAAATTCATGAATTAAGCTCAGTTTAGGGATTCCAGTGAGGTTAATTTACTTCAGTCGTTGGAGAGGTGACCGCGCCTTGACGCCTCCCCCACCCCAACCTTCAGCGTCCCTCCGAGCGATATGTATGTCCTCAAGCAGCCCGTCCTCCTAAGGTTCCCCAGCGTCAAGAAAACTGTCAATTTAAAGTGGTCTCTCCTAACTTACCAGAGGACCCAAAACAGAAAACGGGACAGTACGTCACTTTGGCCAGCCGTTTTCATTTTCTAGTGCGACGATTTTTGGCCTTATGTATTGCATATGAGGGAAAAGTCCTCCTTCTTTGTAGGAGGACAGGGTTGGGCAGGAGGACAGGGTTGGGCAGGAGGACAGGGTTGGGCAGGAGGACAGGGTTGGGCAGGAGGACAGGGTTGGGCAGGAGGACAGGGTTGGGCAGGAGGACAGGGTTGGGCAGGAGGACAGGGTTGGGCAGGAGGACAGGGTTGCAGGAGGACAGGGTTGCAGGAGGACAGGGAGGCAGGAGGACAGGTTGCAGGAGGACAGGTTGAACTCGACGAAGGTTTCCCATCCCTCACTAAACATTAACAAAGAGGTACATGTGTTCGAGTCTATCTACTCTCCAGTCTATGTAGGTCGATCACTACCTCCTAAGCCCCGCCTCTCTGCCCTCCCCACCCCCCCATCCCTGGCCTTGTGACATATACCTAGCATCCTTCACAGTCGAAACTGTGAATCGAGTCAGTGTTAATGACCCAATTGCTGCCTCACATATATGACGCAGTCCCTCCTCTCATCTCGTGTAACTCATTTTC
The DNA here is from genome assembly GCF_040958095.1 of Procambarus clarkii. Taxonomy (NCBI): domain Eukaryota; kingdom Metazoa; phylum Arthropoda; class Malacostraca; order Decapoda; family Cambaridae; genus Procambarus; species Procambarus clarkii. The sequence goes on from NC_091202.1 coordinate 35,690,986, forward strand.
ATCGCCTGCAAACATTGATAGGAAGTTTGAAGCAGTTTCCCGTGCCAGCTCGATATGAACCGTGAACCGATGCATCGAACCCTTGTGTTCGAATCACATCCACCTTAATATTTCGTTGTGTTTATGTACATAAACTACTTTTGCTGTATCTAACGACTCTTTATCCCCATGTTCGCAGTTCTGTGCTCCCGCGGGTGTGGCGTGGGCGGCGTGTGTGTGGGGGTGGAGCGGTGCAGGTGTGGGCAGGGGTACACTGGCCCTTCCTGTACCGTGGCTGTGTGTGACCCGCCCTGCAGCAACGGGGGTACCTGTACCAGCCCCGGAGTCTGCTCTTGCCCGGAGGGCTTCTCCGGCCTCTGGTGTACCAACAGGTTGGTGGAACGTGTCTCTTGAACAAGAATGGGATTTTGCAGTGAGAGGGAGAGTTAGTGCATGAGGGATGAGGGGTGGTGGGTAGGGAAGAGTGAGAGGGATAGCTTGGTGCGTGGGGCTAGTGGGGATAGCTTGGTGCGTGGGGCTAGTGGGGATAGCTTGGTGCGTGGGGCTAGTGGGGATAGCTTGGTGCGTGGGGCTAGTGGGGATAGCTTGGTGCTTGGGGCTAGTGGGGATAGCTTGGTGCGTGGGGCTAGTGGGGATAGCTTGGTGGGGTGGGACCTGGGAGCCAGATGTGTGTATGGAAGGGATGGGAAGATGCATGGGACGGATAGGAAGGAGCATCGAAGTGATAGGCAGGAACAAGGCAGGGATAGGAAGGAGCATTGGACGGATAGGCAGGAGAAAAGACTGGACTCACTGAAAGGGCCAACGTGTAAGTCTGAACATCTATATTCAGGCTTTATTCAGGAAGGGGGGTGGGTGATTGAGCCGTTCTATCCCAAGCGTGTGTTTCATTCAGACTTCAGGCTTCTCTCTCCGGGCCACTTGGCTTGTTTTAAGGCTTTAGTGTGGGCAAGAGTCGATACGCAGACCAAACCCAACCCCCCCCCCCTCTATTTTTCGTTAGTAATGACTAGTTTTGGTAGCTAAGACATTTTTTGTTCAAGCTATCATTCATTCACATTCTCATTTTCTCTATCTCCCATTCTCTCATTATCTCTCTCTCTCTCTCTCTCTCTCTCTCTCTCTCTCTCTCTCTCTCTCTCTCTCTCTCTCTCTCTCTTTCTCTCTCTCTCTCTCTCTCTCTCTCTCTCTCTCTCTCTCTCTCTCTCTCTCTCTCTCTCTCTCTCTCTCTCTCTCTCTCTCGTATACTGCTTATATTAAACATTCAGAGGAGGATAGAGTGATTTTCAAAATCTAAATGATGTATATAATTAAGCCCAGAGCATCGTCGCCTGTTAAGCAAGTTTGGCTACACAAAACAGAACCACTATTTGTCTTGTGTAATACGTGTGGATATGGAGCAGGTCGAACCACGTTCAGCTTCACTGCTGTTATTTGAGAACTGGATGTAGCTCGCCAGGTGATGATATTTGATGCATCTGCTCTAAATATATATTTGATGATATTTGATGCTAGAGACTAACTACGCACGTGATGATATTTGTTACCGGTACCAAGCGACTCATTTGATGATATTTTGTAAATCAACCAACCAGTCTACGTCATGATGTTGTCATACATCTGCTCAAATCCCTAGTTGATGATATCAGGTTGATATGATTTCGGTACCAAGTTCCCTTCCCCCCCACCCAGTTGATACCTGTGCAATTGCTTTCTCTGTTGATGATACCTGTTCTATTGGTGTCTCTGATGATGATACCTGTACCGTTGCTCTGTTGATGATATTAAGCGCCTTGCCCTCCACCAGGTCAAATTAATCTGTTCTGTTTCTCTTGGCCTTAATTTTTTTTTTTGTCTGATAATATTTTCTAACTTCGTTTCCACCAGATTGAGATAAAATATTATTAAACCTGCCTTTCCACTTTCCAGTTTTGTCTTTTAGAAATATTAATACATTAGTGGATGACAGCATGTGTGTGTAACCACATAAACTAGCTAAGTCAACCATGTTGTACCACATAAACTAGCTAAGTCAACCATGTTGTACCACATAAACTAGCTAAGTCAACCATGTTTTACCACATAAACTAGCTAAGTCAACCATGTTGTACCACATAAACTAGCTAGGTCAAGCATGTTTTACCACATAAACTAGCTAGGTCAAGCATGTTGTACCACATAAACTAGCTAGGTCAAGCATGTTGTACCACATAAACTAGCTAGGTCAAGCATGTTGTACCACATAAACTAGCTAGGTCAAGCATGTTGTACCACATAAACTAGCTAGGTCAAGCATGTTTTACCACATAAACTAGCTAGGTCAAGCATGTTTTACCACATAAACTAGCTAGGTCAAGCATGTTGTACCACATAAACTAGCTAGGTCAAGCATGTTGTACCACATAAACTAGCTAAGTCAACCATGTTTTACCACATTATATATATACGGCCCCTAATATATATATTAGGGGCCTCGTAGCCTGGTGGATAGCGCGCAGGACTCGTAATTCTGTGGCGCGGGTTCGATTCCCGCACGAGGCAGAAACAAATGGGCAAAGTTTCTTTCACCCTAAGTGCCCCTGTTACCTAGCAGTAAATAGGTACCTGGGAGTTAGTCAGCTGTCACGGGCTGCTTCCTGGGGTGTGTGTGTGAGGTGTGGGAAAAAAAAAGTAGTTAGTAAACAGTTGATTGACAGTTGAGAGGCGGGCCGAAAGAGCAAAGCTCAACCCCCGCAAAAACACAACTAGTAAACACATTAAATAGCTAAGTCAACCATGTTGTACCACATAAACTAGCTAGGTCAAGCATGTTGTACCACATAAACTAGCTAGGTCAAGCATGTTGTACCACATAAACTGGATAAGTCAACCATGTTTTACCACATAAATTGGTTAATTCTACCTTGCTTTCTCCAGAGAGGAGGAAAAGAAAAAGTGGGAGCAATAGAAAGGGGGGAGGGAAAATAGAGAGAGTGAAGGGAGAGAGAGAGGGGGGGGAGAGACAAGCAGACCCGGGCACCGCCGAGTTCCTTTCTCTTGTGTGTGTATGTGTGTTTTTAACGTGTGTTTTTGTAAATATAATGTTATATATCATGTCTGTGAGTGAGAGAATGTCGGCATTACCTCAAAACACTCTAGTGATCCCTATACCCAAAAAAATTTTTTTAATCTCTTTACACGAGTATAATAAAATTATAGAGTGTATAATTGACATAAATGAGCGTGTGATTTAAGAGAATGCTTCTCTCTGACAGAAGAATTTCTACCCTCTACTGTGCCCACAGGAAATGCAAGTACGTGCCCAAGCAGGTCGCCTACACCAGGAGCTACAAGAAGCTGGTGCCCCAGAGGGTGGAGACCCACTGTGGGGCGTGGGGCTGGAAGAGCTGCACATCTGTGAGACAGAACTACCAGACCGTCACGCAAAAGTTCTACCGTACCGTCTACACCTGCGAGCCCTTACCCTAACCCCCAACCCCTCCATCCTCCCTTCCTCCAATCCACCATCTAATCCAACTCCTTTCCCCACCTCCTGACACACTGGCTAATCACCCCACTGTCTAATCATGCCCGCTAATCCACTTCTTAACCACAACTTACCCCCCCCCCCCCCTAACGCACCCAAAACTCCACCTCTGTACCACTCCACCAGTCCCTAAACCCACCCCAATAACTCATTCTCTAAACCCATCACCCCTAGTACAGTCCCTAAACCCCACATATTAAACCATTCCCTTCCCCAGCAACCCAAACATGGCAGACTTGTCTAAAAACATAAACCCCCCTTTTGGTTTTGTTTTAATATGTGTACTTGAATATCCAAGAGCTACAGATAAAGGAAGTATGTATCAGTGGACCTAACACCTGTAGGTTCAGGATGGCCTATACTTCTACCCCCTATATAGTTATGGAGATATAAAGCTTTCCCTTACGTTATATAACGCTGTAAAAACCCTCCCCCTAATGTTTGGTGAGATGTATATTCGTCAAGTGAGTTTAAGGTTAAGGCAGCGAACAATGGTGTTTTAAGGGTGTGTCAATATATAGTGTAAAAAAAAAAATTATTTGTATATTTATTTGCTGTGTGTAGAAGGGCGAGAGGTAGTGTACACAACTGTCAAGGAACAGCTGTGGGCATTGAACACAGCTGTCAAGGAACAGCTGTGGGCATTGAACACAGCTGTCAAGGAACAGCTGTGGGCATTGAACACAGACCTGCATGACTCGTGTCCCCTTTATGCGAGGCCTTAAGCAATTGTCTTAAGCAGTAAGGTCCTTATCCATTTTTGGCCTTGGTAAGGCCTTTAGCTTTTATTTTCTTGGGGGAGGACATTTATATATATAAAGATGTTTGTGTTTGTATGTAAATGGTCCGCCAGATATAAGGTACTAGTTACATCATAGAGATGGAGATGCTGTGATTGCCTACCTGGGGAGAGCTGCTAATGAGTACAGGTAAACTCTCTCTTCATATTACTTATAGCCATCCTATTTCTTCCAGAAATCTCTCCTAAAAGGTTCAAGTATTTTCTACAGAGTGCACACCCTG